>NW_027076251.1:0-54625 GCF_963932015.1 Anas acuta | reverse complement strand
TCCGGGTTCACTCTTTCACCGCAAGCCTAAATATAGCCCTAGCACGCCTGGCAGTCCACTGAAAGTTCGAGCCACAGAAAATGTGTTACGAGCCCCATTCGCCCATCCAAAAGTGCCCCCAGAGGAAGGCTTTGGGTACAACTGAACTCCCCAGGGGAGCCTTAACGCAGCCCCACATGCAACTGGACCCTCCGTATTCGCTCTTTCACAGCAACCCTAAATATAGCCCTGGCCCGCCTGGCAGTCGACTGAAAACTCGGGCCCCAGAAAAACTGTTAAAAGCCTAATTCGCCCATCCAAAAGTGCCCCCAGAGGAAGGCTTTGGGTACAAGTGAACTCCCCAGGGGAGCCTTAACGCAGCCCCACATGCAACTGGACCCTCCGGGTTCACTCTTTCACAGCAACCCTAAATATAGCCCTGGCCACCATGGCAGAAGATTGAAAACTCGGGCTCCAGAAAATGAGTTTCACGCTCCATTCACCCATCCAGAAGTGCCCCCAAAGGAAGGCTTTGGGTACAAGTGAACTCCCCAGGGGAGCCTTTATGCAGCCCCACATGCAACTGGACCCTCCGGGTTCACTCTTTCACAGCAACCCTAAATATAGCCCTAGCACGCCTGGCAGTCGACTGAAAGTTCAAGCCACAGAAAATGTGTTACGAGCCCCATTCGACCATCCAAAAGTGCCCCCAAAGGAAGGCTTTGGGTACATCTGAACTCCCCAGGGGAGCCTTAACGCAGCCCCACATGCAACTGGACCCTCCGTGTTCGCTCTTTATAGCAACCCTAAATATAACCCTAGCCAGCATGGCAGAAGACTGAAAACTCGGGCCACAGAAAAAGCGTTTCAAGCCCCTTTCGCCCATCCAGAAGTGCCCCCAAAGGAAGGCTTTGGGTACAAGTGAACTCCCCAGGGGAGCCTTTATGCAGCCCCACATGCAACTGGACCCTCCTTGTTCACTGTTTACGAGCAACCCTAAATATACCCCTAGCCACCATGGCAGAAGACTGAAAACTCAGGCTCCAGAAAATGCGTTTCAAGCCAAATTCGACCATCCAGAAGTGCCCCCAAAGGAAGGCTTTGGGAAAAACTGAACTCCCCAGGGGAGCCTTAACGCAGCTCCACATGCAACTGGACCCTCCGGGTTCACTCTTAGACCGCAAGCCTAAATATAGCCCTGGCACGCCTGGCAGTCCACTGAAAGTTCTAGCCACAGAAAATGTGTTACGAGCCCCATTCGCCCATCCAAAAGTGCCCCCAAAGGAAGGCTTTGGGTACAAGTGAACTCCCCAGGGGAGCCTTTACGCAGCCCCACATGCAACTGGACCCTCCGTGTTCACTCTTTATAGCAACCCTAAATATAACCCTAGCCAGCACGGCAGAAGACTGAAAACTCGGGCCACAGAAAAAGCGTTTCAAGCCGCTTTTGCCCATCCAGATATGCCCCCAAAGGAAGGCTTTGGGTACAAGTGAACTCCCCAGGGGAGCCTTTATGCAGCCCCACATGCAACTGGACCCTCCTTGTTCACTGTTTACGATCAACCCTAAATATACCCCTAGCCACCATGGCAGAAGACTGAAAACTCGGGATCCATAAAATGCGTTTCAAGCCCCATTCGACCATCCAGAAGTGCCCCCAAAGGAAGGCTTTGGGTACAAGTGAACTCCCCAGGGGAGCCTTTATGCAGCCCCACATGCAACTGGACCCTCCGGGTTCACTCTTTCACCGCAAGCCTAAATATAGCCCTCGGCACAATGGGAGAAGACTGAAAAAGCGGGCCTCAGAAAACGCATTGCGATTCCCCTTGGACCATCCAAAAGTGCCCCCAAAGGAAGGCTTTGGGTACAACTGAACTCCCCAGGGGAGCCTTTATGCAGCCCAACATGCAACTGGACCCTCCGTGTTCGCTCTTTCACAGCAACCCTAAATATAGCCCTGGCCCGCCTGGCAGTCGACTGAAAACTCGGGCCCCAGAAAATGCGTTACAAGCCTAATTCGCCCATCCAAAAGTGCCCCCAGAGGAAGGCTTTGGGTACAACTGAACTCCCCAGGGGAGCCTTTACACAGCCCCACATGCAACTGGACCCTCCTTGTTCACTGTTTACGAGCAACCCTAAATATACCCCTAGCCACCATGGCAGAAGACTGAAAACTCGGGCTCCAGAAAATGCCTTTCAAGCCCCATTCACCCATCCAGAAGTGCCCCCAAAGGAAGGCTTTGGGTACAAGTGAACTCCCCAGGGGAGCCTTTATGCAGCCCCACATGCAACTGGACGCTCCGGGTTCACTCTTTCACCGCAAGCCTAAATATAGCCCTAGCACGACTGGCAGTCAACTGAAAGCTCGGGCCACAGAAAATGTGTTACGAGCCCCATTCGCCCATCCAAAAGTGCCCCCAAAGGAAGGCTTTGGGTACATCTGAACTCCCGAGGGGAGCCTTTACGCAGCCCCACATGCAACTGGACCCTCCGGGTTCACTCTTTCACAGCAACCCTAAATATAGCCCTAGCACGCCTGGCAGTCGACTGAAAGTTCAAGCCACAGAAAATGTGTTACGAGCCCCATTCGACCATCCAAAAGTGCCCCCAAAGGAAGGCTTTGGGTACATCTGAACTCCCCAGGGGAGCCTTAACGCAGCCCCACATGCAACTGGACCCTCCGTGTTCGCTCTTTATAGCAACCCTAAATATAACCCTAGCCAGCATGGCAGAAGACTGAAAACTCGGGCCACAGAAAAAGCGTTTCAAGCCCCTTTCGCCCATCCAGAAGTGCCCCCAAAGGAAGGCTTTGGGTACAAGTGAACTCCCCAGGGGAGCCTTTATGCAGCCCCACATGCAACTGGACCCTCCTTGTTCACTGTTTACGAGCAACCCTAAATATACCCCTAGCCACCATGGCAGAAGACTGAAAACTCGGGCTCCAGAAAATGCGTTTCAAGCCAAATTCGACCATCCAGAAGTGCCCCCAAAGGAAGGCTTTGGGAAAAACTGAACTCCCCAGGGGAGCCTTAACGCAGCTCCACATGCAACTGGACCCTCCGGGTTCACTCTTAGACCGCAAGCCTAAATATAGCCCTGGCACGCCTGGCAGTCCACTGAAAGTTCTAGCCACAGAAAATGTGTTACGAGCCCCATTCGCCCATCCAGAAGTGCCCCCAAAGGAAGGCTTTGGGTACAACTGAACTCCCCAGGGGAGCCTTTCTGCAGCCCCACATGCAACTGGACCCTCCTTGTTCACTGTTTACGAGCAACCCTAAATATAACCCTAGCCACCATGGCAGAAGACTGAAAACTCGGTCTCCAGAAAATGCGTTTCAAGCCCCATTCGCCCATCCAGAAGTGCCCCCAAAGGAAGGCTTTGGGTACAACTGAACTCCCCAGGGGAGCCTTTATGCAGCCCCACATGCAACTGGACCCTCCGGGTTCACTCTTAGACCGCAAGCCTAAATATAGCCCTAGCACGTCTGGCAGTCCACTGAAAGTTCTAGCCACAGAAAATGTGTTACGAGCCCCATTCGCCCATCCAAAAGTGCCCCCAAAGGAAGGCTTTGGGTACAAGTGAACTCCCCAGGGGAGCCTTTACGCAGCCCCACATGCAACTGGACCCTCCGTGTTCACTCTTTATAGCAACCCTAAATATAACCCTAGCCAGCACGGCAGAAGACTGAAAACTCGGGCCACAGAAAAAGCGTTTCAAGCCGCTTTTGCCCATCCAGATATGCCCCCAAAGGAAGGCTTTGGGTACAAGTGAACTCCCCAGGGGAGCCTTTATGCAGCCCCACATGCAACTGGACCCTCCTTGTTCACTGTTTACGATCAACCCTAAATATACCCCTAGCCACCATGGCAGAAGACTGAAAACTCGGGATCCATAAAATGCGTTTCAAGCCCCATTCGACCATCCAGAAGTGCCCCCAAAGGAAGGCTTTGGGTACAAGTGAACTCCCCAGGGGAGCCTTTATGCAGCCCCACATGCAACTGGACCCTCCGGGTTCACTCTTTCACCGCAAGCCTAAATATAGCCCTAGCACACCTGGCAGTCCACTGAAAGTTCGAGCCACAGAAAATGTGTTACGAGCCCCATTCGCCCATCCAAAAGTGCCCCCAGAGGAAGGCTTTGGGTACAAGTGAACTCCCCAGGGGAGTCTTTACGCAGCCCCACATGCAACTGGACCCTCCGGGTTCGCTCTTTCACAGCAACCCTAAATATAACCCTAGCCAGCATGGCAGAATACTGAAAACTCGGGCCACAGAAAAAGGGTTTCAAGCCCCTTTCGCCCATCCAGAAGTGCCCCCAAAGGAAGGCTTTGGGTACAAGTGAACTCCCCAGGGGAGCCTTTATGCAGCCCCACATGCAACTGGACCCTCCGTATTCGCTCTTTCACAGCAACCCTAAATATAGCCCTGGCCCGCCTGGCAGACGACTGAAAAATCGGGCCACAGAAAACGTGCTACAAGCCCCATTCGACCTTCCAAAAGTGCCCCCAGAGGAAGGCTTTGGGTACATCTGAACTCCCCAGGGGAGCCTTTATGCAGCCCCACATGCAACTGGACCCTCTGGGTTCACTCTTTCACCGCAAGCCTAAATATAGCCCTCGGCACAATGGGAGAAGACTGAAAAAGCGGGCCTCAGAAAACGCATTGCGATTCCCCTTGGACCATCCAAAAGTGCCCCCAAAGGAAGGCTTTGGGTACAACTGAACTCCCCAGGGGAGCCTTTATGCAGCCCAACATGCAACTGGACCCTCCGTGTTCGCTCTTTCACAGCAACCCTAAATATAGCCCTGGCCCGCCTGGCAGTCGACTGAAAACTCGGGCCCCAGAAAATGCGTTACAAGCCTAATTCGCCCATCCAAAAGTGCCCCCAGAGGAAGGCTTTGGGTACAACTGAACTCCCCAGGGGAGCCTTTACACAGCCCCACATGCAACTGGACCCTCCTTGTTCACTGTTTACGAGCAACCCTAAATATACCCCTAGCCACCATGGCAGAAGACTGAAAACTCGGGCTCCAGAAAATGCCTTTCAAGCCCCATTCACCCATCCAGAAGTGCCCCCAAAGGAAGGCTTTGGGTACAAGTGAACTCCCCAGGGGAGCCTTTATGCAGCCCCACATGCAACTGGACGCTCCGGGTTCACTCTTTCACCGCAAGCCTAAATATAGCCCTAGCACGACTGGCAGTCAACTGAAAGCTCGGGCCACAGAAAATGTGTTACGAGCCCCATTCGCCCATCCAAAAGTGCCCCCAAAGGAAGGCTTTGGGTACATCTGAACTCCCGAGGGGAGCCTTTACGCAGCCCCACATGCAACTGGACCTTCCGTGTTCGCTCTTTACAGCAACCCTAAATATACCCCTAGCCAGCATGGCAGAAGACTGAAAACTCGGGCTCCAGAATATGCGTTTCAAGCCCCTTTCGCCCATCCAGAAGTGCCCCCAAAGGAAGGCTTTGGGTACAAGTGAACTCCCCAGGGGAGCCTTTATGCAGCCCCACATGCAACTGGACCCTCCGGGTTCACTCTTTCACCGCAAGCCTAAATATAGCCCTCGGCGCAATGGGAGAAGACTGAAAAAGTGGGCCTCAGAAAACGCATTGCGATTCCCCTTGGACCATCCAAAAGTGCTCCTAATGGAAGGCTTTGGGTACAACTGGACTCCCCAGGGGAGCCTTAACGCAGCCCCACATGCAACTGGACCCTCCGTATTCGCTCTTTCACAGCAACCCTAAATATAGCCCTGGCCCGCCTGGCAGTCGACTGAAAACTCGGGCCCCAGAAAATGCATGAAAAGCCTAATTCGCCCATCCAAAAGTGCCCCCAGAGGAAGGCTTTGGGTACAACTGAACTCCCCAGGGGAGCCTTTACGCAGCCCAACATGCAACTGGACCCTCCGTGTTCGCTCTTTACAGCAACCCTAAATATACCCCTAGGCACCATGGCAGAAGACTGAAAACTCGGGCTCCAGAAAATGCATTTCAAGCCCCATTCACCCATCCAGAGGTGCCCCCAAAGGAAGGCTTTGGGTACAACTGGACTCCCCAGGGGAGCCTTAACGCAGCCCCACATGCAACTCGACCCTCCGTATTCGCTCTTTCACAGCAACCCTAAATATAGCCCTGGCCCGCCTGGTAGTCGACTGAAAACTCGGGCCCCAGAAAAACTGTTAAAAGCCTAATTCGCCCATCCAAAAGTGCCCCCAGAGGAAGGCTTTGGGTACAAGTGAACTCCCCAGGGGAGCCTTTACGCAGCCCCACATGCAACTGGACCCTCCCTGTTCACTGTTTACGAGCAACCCTATATATACCCCTAGCCAGCATGGCAGAAGACTGAAAACTCGGGCCACAGAAAAATCGTTTCAAGCCCCTTTCGCCCATCCAGAAGTGCCCCCAAAGGAAGGCTTTGGGTACAAGTGAACTCCCCAGGGGAGCCTTTATGCAGCCCCACATGCAACTGGACCCTCCGGGTTCACTCTTTCACCGCAAGCCTAAATATAGCCCTAGCACGCCTGGCAGTCAACTGAAAGCTCGGGCCACAGAAAATGTGTTACGAGCCCCATTCGCCCATCCAAAAGTGCCCCCAAAGGAAGGCTTTGGGTACATCTGAACTCCCGAGGGGAGCCTTTACACAGCCCCACATGCAACTGGACCCTCCGTGTTCGCTCTTTACAGCAACCCTAAATATAACCCTAGCCAGCATGGCAGAAGACTGAAAACTCGGGCCCCAGAAAAAGCGTTTCAAGCCCCTTTCGCCCATGCAGAAGTGCCCCCAAAGGAAGGCTTTGGGTACAAGTGAACTCCCCAGGGGAGCCTTTATGCAGCCCCACATGCAACTGGATCGTCCGGGTTCACTCTTTCACCGCAAGCCTAAATATAGCCCTCGGCGCAATGGGAGAAGACTGAAAAAGTGGGCCTCAGAAAACGCATTGCGATTCCCCTTGGACCATCCAAAAGTGCTCCTAATGGAAGGCTTTGGGTACAAGTGGACTCCCCAGCGTAGCCTTAACGCAGCCCCACATGCAACTGGACCCTCCGTATTCGCTCTTTCACAGCAACCCTAAATATAACCCTGGCCCGCCTGGCAGTCGACTGAAAACTCGGGCCCCAGAAAATGCATGAAAAGCCTAATTCGCCCATCCAAAAGTGCCCCCAAAGGAAGGCTTTGGGTACAAGTGAACTCCCCAGGGGAGCCTTAACGCAGCCCCACATGCAACTGGACCCTCCTTGTTCACTGTTTACGAGCAACCCTAAATATACCCCTAGCCAGCATGGCAGAAGACTGAAAACTCGGGCTCCAGAAAATGCGTTTCAAGCCCCATTCACCCATCCAGAAGTGCCCCCAAAGGAAGGCTTTGGGTACAAGTGAACTCCCCAGGGGAGCCTTTATGCAGCCCCACATGCAACTGGACCCTCCTTGTTCACTCTTTCACCGCAAGCCTTAATATAGCCCTAGCACGACTGGCAGTCAACTGAAAGCTCGGGCCACAGAAAATGTGTTACGAGCCCCATTCGCCCATCCAAAAGTGCCCCCAGAGGAAGGCTTTGGGTACAAGTGAACTCCCCAGGGGAGCCTTTATGCAGCCCCACATGCAACTGGACCCTCCGGGTTCACTCTTTCACCGCAAGCCTAAATATAACCCTCGGCGCAATGGGAGAAGACTGAAAAAGCGGGCCTCAGAAAACGCATTGCGATTCCCCTTGGACCATCCAAAAGTGCTCCCAAAGGAAGGCTTTGGGTACAACTGGACTCCCCAGGGGAGCCTTAACGCAGCCCCACATGCAACTGGACCCTCCGTATTCGCTCTTTCACAGCAACACTAAATATAGCCCTGGCCCGCCTGGCAGTCGACTGAAAACTCGGGCACCAGAAAATGCATGAAAAGCCTAATTCGCCCATCCAAAAGTGCCCCCAGAGGAAGGCTTTGGGTACAAGTGAACTCCCCAGGGGAGCCTTTACGCAGCCCCACATGCAACTGGACCCTCCTTGTTCACTGTTTTCGAGCAACCCTATATATACCCCTAGCCACAATGGCAGAAGACTGAAAACTCGGGCTCCAGAAAATGCGTTTCAAGCCCCATTCACCCATCCAGAAGTGCCCCCAAAGGAAGGCTTTGGGTACAAGTGAACTCCCCAGGGGAGCCTTTATGCAGCCCCACATGCAACTGGACCCTCCGGGTTCACTCTTTCACCGCAAACCTTAATATAGCCCTTGCACGCCTGGCAGTCAACTGAAAGTTCGAGCCACAGAAAATGTGTTACGAGCCCCATTCGACCATCCAAAAGTGCCCCCAAAGGAAGGCTTTGGGTACAACTGGACTCCCCAGGGGAGCCTTTACGCACTCCACATGCAACTGGACCCTCCTTGTTCACTCTTTACGAGCAACCCTAAATATACCCCTAGCCAGCATGGCAGAAGACTGAAAACTCGGGCCACAGAAAAAGCGTTTCAAGCCCCTTTCGCCCATCCAGAAGTGCCCCCAAAGGAAGGCTTTGGGTACAAGTGAACTCCCCAGGGGAGCCTTTATGCAGCCCCACATGCAACTGGACCCTCTGGGTTCACTCTTTCACCGCAAGCCTAAATATATCCCTCGGCGCAATGGGAGAAGACTGAAAAAGTGGGCCTCAGAAAACGCATTGCGATTCCCCTTGGACCATCCAAAAGTGCCCCCAAAGGAAGGCTTTGGGTACAACTGGACTCCCCAGGGGAGCCTTAACGCAGCCCCACATGCAACTGGACCCTCGGTATACGCTCTTTCACAGCAACCCTAAATATAGCCCTGGCCCGCCTGGCAGTCGACTGAAAACTCGGGCCCCAGAAAAAGCGTTAAAAGCCTAATTCGCGCATCCAAAAGTGCCCCCAGAGGAAGGCTTTGGGTACAAGTGAACTCCCCAGGGGAGCCTTTACGCAGCCCCACATGCAACTGGACCCTCCGGGTTCACTCTTTCACCGCAAGCGTAAATATAGCCCTAGCACGCCTGGCAGTCGACTGAAAGTTCGAGCCACAGAAAATGTGTTACGAGCCCCATTCGACCATCCAAAAGTGCCCCCAAAGGAAGGCTTTGGGTACATCTGAACTCCCCAGGAGAGCCTTTACGCACTCCACATGCAACTGGACCCTCCTTGTTCACTGTTTACGAGCAACCCTAAATATACCCCTAGCCAGCATGGCAGAAGACTGAAAACTCGGGCCACAGAAAAAGCGTTTCAAGCCCCTTTCGCCCATCCAGAAGTGCCCCCAAAGGAAGGCTTTGGGTACAAGTGAACTCCCCAGGGGAGCCTTTATGCAGCCCCACATGCAACTGGACCCTCCGGGTTCACTCTTTCACCGCAAGCCTAAATATAGCCCTCGGCGCAATGGGAGAAGACTGAAAAAGCGGGCCTCAGAAAACGCATTGCGATTCCCCTTGGACCATCCAAAAGTGCCCCCAAAGGAAGGCTTTGGGTACAAGTGAACTCCCCAGGGGAGCCTTAACGCAGCCCCACATGCAACTGGACCCTCCGTATTCGCTCTTTCACCGCAACCCTAAATATAGCCCTGGCCCGCCTGGCAGTCGATTGAAAACTCGGGCCCCAGAAAATGCGTTAAAAGCCTAATTCGCCCATCCAAAAGTGCCCCCAGAGGAAGGCTTTGGGTACAAGTGAACTACCCAGGGGAGCCTTTACGCAGCCCCACATGCAACTGGACCCTCCTTGTTCACTGTTTACGAGCAACCCTAAATATACCCCTAGCCACCATGGCAGAAGACTGAAAACTCGGGCTCCAGAAAATGCGTTTCAAGCCCCATTCACCCATCCAGAAGTGCCCCCAAAGGAAGGCTTTGGGTACAACTGAACTCCCCAGGGGAGCCTTTACGCAGCCCCACATGCAACTGGACGCTCCGGGTTCACTCTTTCACCGCAAGCCTAAATATAGCCCTAGCACGACTGGCAGTCAACTGAAAGCTCGGGCCACAGAAAATGTGTAACGAGCCCCATTCGCCCATCCAGAAGTGCCCCCAGAGGAAGGCTTTGGGTACATCTGAACTCCCCAGGGGAGCCTTTACGCAGCCCCACATGCAACTGGACCCTCCGTGTTCGCTCTTTCACAGCAACCCTAAATATAACCCTAGCCAGCATGGCAGAATACTGAAAACTCGGGCCACAGAAAAAGGGTTTCAAGCCCCTTTCGCCCATCCAGAAGTGCCCCCAAAGGAAGGCTTTGGGTACAACTGAACTCCCGAGGGGAGCCTTTACACAGCCCCACATGCAACTGGACCCTCCGTATTCGCTCTTTGACAGCAACCCTAAATATAGCCCTGGCCCGCCTGGCAGACGACTGAAAAATCGGGCCACAGAAAACGTGCTACAAGCCCCATTCGACCTTCCAAAAGTGCCCCCAGAGGAAGGCTTTGGGTACATCTGAACTCCCCAGGGGAGCCTTTATGCAGCCCCACATGCAACTGGACCCTCCGGGTTCACTCTTTCACCGCAAGCCTAAATATAGCCCTCGGCGCAATGGGAGAAGACTGAAAAAGCGGGCCTCAGAAAACGCATTGCGATTCCCCTTGGACCATCCAAAAGTGCCCCCAAAGGAAGGCTTTGGGTACAAGTGAACTCCCCAGGGGAGCCTTTATGCAGCCCCACATGCAACTGGACGCTCCGGGTTCACTCTTTCACCGCAAGCCTAAATATAGCCCTAGCACGACTGGCAGTCAACTGAAAGCTCGGGCCACAGAAAATGTGTTACGAGCCCCATTCGCCCATCCAAAAGTGCCCCCAAAGGAAGGCTTTGGGTACATCTGAACTCCCGAGGGGAGCCTTTACGCAGCCCCACATGCAACTGGACCTTCCGTGTTCGCTCTTTACAGCAACCCTAAATATACCCCTAGCCAGCATGGCAGAAGACTGAAAACTCGGGCTCCAGAATATGCGTTTCAAGCCCCTTTCGCCCATCCAGAAGTGCCCCCAAAGGAAGGCTTTGGGTACAAGTGAACTCCCCAGGGGAGCCTTTATGCAGCCCCACATGCAACTGGACCCTCCGGGTTCACTCTTTCACCGCAAGCCTAAATATAGCCCTCGGCGCAATGGGAGAAGACTGAAAAAGTGGGCCTCAGAAAACGCATTGCGATTCCCCTTGGACCATCCAAAAGTGCTCCTAATGGAAGGCTTTGGGTACAACTGGACTCCCCAGGGGAGCCTTAACGCAGCCCCACATGCAACTGGACCCTCCGTATTCGCTCTTTCACAGCAACCCTAAATATAGCCCTGGCCCGCCTGGCAGTCGACTGAAAACTCGGGCCCCAGAAAATGCATGAAAAGCCTAATTCGCCCATCCAAAAGTGCCCCCAGAGGAAGGCTTTGGGTACAACTGAACTCCCCAGGGGAGCCTTTACGCAGCCCAACATGCAACTGGACCCTCCGTGTTCGCTCTTTACAGCAACCCTAAATATACCCCTAGGCACCATGGCAGAAGACTGAAAACTCGGGCTCCAGAAAATGCATTTCAAGCCCCATTCACCCATCCAGAGGTGCCCCCAAAGGAAGGCTTTGGGTACAACTGGACTCCCCAGGGGAGCCTTAACGCAGCCCCACATGCAACTCGACCCTCCGTATTCGCTCTTTCACAGCAACCCTAAATATAGCCCTGGCCCGCCTGGTAGTCGACTGAAAACTCGGGCCCCAGAAAAACTGTTAAAAGCCTAATTCGCCCATCCAAAAGTGCCCCCAGAGGAAGGCTTTGGGTACAAGTGAACTCCCCAGGGGAGCCTTTACGCAGCCCCACATGCAACTGGACCCTCCCTGTTCACTGTTTACGAGCAACCCTATATATACCCCTAGCCAGCATGGCAGAAGACTGAAAACTCGGGCCACAGAAAAATCGTTTCAAGCCCCTTTCGCCCATCCAGAAGTGCCCCCAAAGGAAGGCTTTGGGTACAAGTGAACTCCCCAGGGGAGCCTTTATGCAGCCCCACATGCAACTGGACCCTCCGGGTTCACTCTTTCACCGCAAGCCTAAATATAGCCCTAGCACGCCTGGCAGTCAACTGAAAGCTCGGGCCACAGAAAATGTGTTACGAGCCCCATTCGCCCATCCAAAAGTGCCCCCAAAGGAAGGCTTTGGGTACATCTGAACTCCCGAGGGGAGCCTTTACACAGCCCCACATGCAACTGGACCCTCCGTGTTCGCTCTTTACAGCAACCCTAAATATAACCCTAGCCAGCATGGCAGAAGACTGAAAACTCGGGCCACAGAAAAAGAGTTTCAAGCCCCTTTCGCCCATGCAGAAGTGCCCCCAAAGGAAGGCTTTGGGTACAAGTGAACTCCCCAGGGGAGCCTTTATGCAGCCCCACATGCAACTGGATCGTCCGGGTTCACTCTTTCACCGCAAGCCTAAATATAGCCCTCGGCGCAATGGGAGAAGACTGAAAAAGTGGGCCTCAGAAAACGCATTGCGATTCCCCTTGGACCATCCAAAAGTGCTCCTAATGGAAGGCTTTGGGTACAACTGGACTCCCCAGCGTAGCCTTAACGCAGCCCCACATGCAACTGGACCCTCCGTATTCGCTCTTTCACAGCAACCCTAAATATAGCCCTGGCCCGCCTGGCAGTCGACTGAAAACTCGGGCACCAGAAAATGCATGTAAAGCCTAATTCGCCCATCCAAAAGTGCCCCCAAAGGAAGGCTTTGGGTACAAGTGAACTCCCCAGGGGAGCCTTAACGCAGCCCCACATGCAACTGGACCCTCCTTGTTCACTGTTTACGAGCAACCCTAAATATACCCCTATCCAGCATGGCAGAAGACTGAAAACTCGGGCTCCAGAAAATGCGTTTCAAGCCCCATTCACCCATCCAGAAGTGCCCCCAAAGGAAGGCTTTGGGTACAAGTGAACTCCCCAGGGGAGCCTTTATGCAGCCCCACATGCAACTGGACCCTCCTTGTTCACTCTTTCACCGCAAGCCTTAATATAGCCCTAGCACGACTGGCAGTCAACTGAAAGCTCGGGCCACAGAAAATGTGTTACGAGCCCCATTCGCCCATCCAAAAGTGCCCCCAGAGGAAGGCTTTGGGTACAAGTGAACTCCCCAGGGGAGCCTTTATGCAGCCCCACATGCAACTGGACCCTCCGGGTTCACTCTTTCACCGCAAGCCTAAATATAACCCTCGGCGCAATGGGAGAAGACTGAAAAAGCGGGCCTCAGAAAACGCATTGCGATTCCCCTTGGACCATCCAAAAGTGCTCCCAAAGGAAGGCTTTGGGTACAACTGGACTCCCCAGGGGAGCCTTAACGCAGCCCCACATGCAACTGGACCCTCCGTATTCGCTCTTTCACAGCAACACTAAATATAGCCCTGGCCCGCCTGGCAGTCGACTGAAAACTCGGGCACCAGAAAATGCATGAAAAGCCTAATTCGCCCATCCAAAAGTGCCCCCAGAGGAAGGCTTTGGGTACAAGTGAACTCCCCAGGGGAGCCTTTACGCAGCCCCACATGCAACTGGACCCTCCTTGTTCACTGTTTTCGAGCAACCCTATATATACCCCTAGCCACAATGGCAGAAGACTGAAAACTCGGGCTCCAGAAAATGCGTTTCAAGCCCCATTCACCCATCCAGAAGTGCCCCCAAAGGAAGGCTTTGGGTACAAGTGAACTCCCCAGGGGAGCCTTTATGCAGCCCCACATGCAACTGGACCCTCGGTATACGCTCTTTCACAGCAACCCTAAATATAGCCCTGGCCTGCCTGGCAGTCGACTGAAAACTCGGGCCACAGAAAAAGCGTTAAAAGCCTAATTCGCGCATCCAAAAGTGCCCCCAGAGGAAGGCTTTGGGTACAAGTGAACTCCCCAGGGGAGCCTTTACGCAGCCCCACATGCAACTGGACCCTCCGGGTTCACTCTTTCACCGCAAGCGTTAATATAGCCCTAGCACGCCTGGCAGTCGACTGAAAGTTCGAGCCACAGAAAATGTGTTACGAGCCCCATTCGACCATCCAAAAGTGCCCCCAAAGGAAGGCTTTGGGTACATCTGAACTCCCCAGGGGAGCCTTTACGCACTCCACATGCAACTGGACCCTCCTTGTTCACTGTTTACGAGCAACCCTAAATATACCCCTAGCCAGCATGGCAGAAGACTGAAAACTCGGGCCACAGAAAAAGCGTTTCAAGCCCCTTTCGCCCATCCAGAAGTGCCCCCAAAGGAAGGCTTTGGGTACAAGTGAACTCCCCAGGGGAGCCTTTATGCAGCCCCACATGCAACTGGACCCTCCGGGTTCACTCTTTCACCGCAAGCCTAAATATAGCCCTCGGCGCAATGGGAGAAGACTGAAAAAGCGGGCCTCAGAAAACGCATTGCGATTCCCCTTGGACCATCCAAAAGTGCCCCCAAAGGAAGGCTTTGGGTACAAGTGAACTCCCCAGGGGAGCCTTAACGCAGCCCCACATGCAACTGGACCCTCCGTATTCGCTCTTTCACCGCAACCCTAAATATAGCCCTGGCCCGCCTGGCAGTCGATTGAAAACTCGGGCCCCAGAAAATGCGTTAAAAGCCTAATTCGCCCATCCAAAAGTGCCCCCAGAGGAAGGCTTTGGGTACAAGTGAACTACCCAGGGGAGCCTTTACGCAGCCCCACATGCAACTGGACCCTCCTTGTTCACTGTTTACGAGCAACCCTAAATATACCCCTAGCCACCATGGCAGAAGACTGAAAACTCGGGCTCCAGAAAATGCGTTTCAAGCCCCATTCACCCATCCAGAAGTGCCCCCAAAGGAAGGCTTTGGGTACAACTGAACTCCCCAGGGGAGCCTTAACGCAGCCCCACATGCAACTGGACGCTCCGGGTTCACTCTTTCACCGCAAGCCTAAATATAGCCCTAGCACGACTGGCAGTCAACTGAAAGCTCGGGCCACAGAAAATGTGTAACGAGCCCCATTCGCCCATCCAAAAGTGCCCCCAAAGGAAGGCTTTGGGTACATCTGAACTCCCCAGGGGAGCCTTTACGCAGCCCCACATGCAACTGGACCCTCCGTGTTCGCTCTTTACAGCAACCCTAAATATACCCCTAGCCAGCATGGCAGAAGACTGAAAACTCGGGCCACAGAAAAAGCGTTTCAAGCCCCTTTCGCCAATGCAGAAGTGCCCCCAAAGGAAGGCTTTGGGTACAAGTGAACTCCCCAGGGGAGCCTTTATGCAGCCCCACATGCAACTGGACCCTCCGGGTTCACTCTTTCACAGCAACCCTAAATATAGCCCTGGCCCGCCAGGCAGTCGACTGAAAACTTGGGCCCCAGAAAATGCATTAAAAGCCTAATTTGCCCATCCAAAAGTGCCCCCAGAGGAAGGCTTTGGGTACAACTGAACTCCCCAGGGGAGCCTTTATGCAGCCCCACATGCAACTGGACCCTCCTTGTTCACTGTTTACGAGCAACCTTAAATATACCCTAGCCAGCATGGCAGAAGACTGAAAATTCGGGCTCCAGAAAATGCGTTTCAAGCCCCATTCACCCATCCAGAAGTGCCCCCAAAGGAAGGCTGTGGGTACAAGTGAACTCCCCAGGGGAGCCTTTATGCAGCCCCACATGCAACTGGACCCTCCGGGTTCACTCTTTCACCGCAAGCCTAAATATAGCCCTGGGCGCAATGGGAGAAGACTGAAAAAGCGGGCCTCAGAAAACGCATTGCGATTCCCCTTGGACCATCCAAAAGTGCTCCCAAAGGAAGGCTTTGGGTACAACTGGACTCCCCAGGGGAGCCTTAACGCAGCCCCACATGCAACTGGACCCTCCGTATTCGCTCTTTCACAGCAACACTAAATATAGCCCTGGCCCGCCTGGCAGTCGACTGAAAACTCGGGCACCAGAAAATGCATGAAAAGCCTAATTCGCCCATCCAAAAGTGCCCCCAGAGGAAGGCTTTGGGTACAAGTGAACTCCCCAGGGGAGCCTTTACGCAGCCCCACATGCAACTGGACCCTCCTTGTTCACTGTTTACGAGCAACCCTAAATATACCCCTAGCCAGCATGGCAGAAGACTGAAAACTCGGGCCACAGAAAAAGCGTTTCAAGCCCCTTTCGCCCATCCAGAAGTGCCCCCAAAGGAAGGCTTTGGGTACAAGTGAACTCCCCAGGGGAGCCTTAACGCAGCCCCACATGCAACTGGACCCTCCGGGTTCACTCTTTCACCGCAAGCCTAAATATAGCCCTAGCACGCCTGGCAGTCAACTGAAAACTCGGGCCACAGAAAATGTGTTACGAGCCGCATTCGCCCATCCAAAAGTGCCCCCAAAGGAAGGCTTTGGGTACATTTGAACTCCCGAGGGGAGCCTTTACGCAGCCCCACATGCAACTGGACCCTCCGTGTTCGCTCTTTACAGCAACCCTAAATATAACCCTAGCCAGCATGGCAGAAGACTGAAAACTCGGGCCACAGAAAAAGCGTTTCAAGCCCCTTTCGCCCATCCAGAAGTGCCCCCAAAGGAAGGCTTTGGGTACAACTGGACTCCCCAGCGTAGCCTTAACGCAGCCCCACATGCAACTGGACCCTCTGGGTTCACTCTTTCACCGCAAGCCTAAATATAGCCCTCGGCGCAATGGGAGAAGACTGAAAAAGTGGGCCTCAGAAAACGCATTGCGATTCCCCTTGGACCATCCAAAAGTGCCCCCAAAGGAAGGCTTTGGGTACAACTGGACTCCCCAGCGTAGCCTTAACGCAGCCCCACATGCAACTGGACCCTCCGTATTCGCTCTTTCACAGCAACCCTAAATATAGCCCTGGCCCGCCTGGCAGTCGACTGAAAACTCGGGCCCCAGAAAATGCGTTACAAGCCTAATTCGCCCATCCAAAAGTGCCCCCAGAGGAAGGCTTTGGGTACAACTGAACTCCCCAGGGGAGCCTTTACGCAGCCCCACATGCAACTGGACCCTCCTTGTTCACTGTTTACGAGCAACCCTAAATATACCCCTAGCCACCATGGCAGAAGACTGAAAACTCGGGCTCCAGAAAATGCGTTTCAAGCCCCATTCACCCATCCAGAAGTGCCCCCAAAGGAAGACTTTGGGTACAAGTGAACTCCCCAGGGGAGCCTTTACGCAGCCCCACATGCAACTGGACCCTCCTTGTTCACTGTTTACGAGCAACCCTAAATATACCCCTAGCCACAATAGCTGAAGACTGAAAACTAGGGCTCCAGAAAATGCGTTTCAAGCCCCATTCACCCATCCAGAAGTGCCCCCAAAGGAAGGCTTTGGGTACAAGTGAACTCCCCAGGGGAGCATTTATGCAGCCCCACATGCAACTGGACCCTCCGGGTTCACTCTTTCACCGCAAAACTTAATATAGCCCTTGCTCGCCTGGCAGTCAACTGAAAGTTCGAGCCACAGAAAATGTGTTACGAGCCCCATTCGACCATCCAAAAGTGCCCCCAAAGGAAGGCTTTGGGTACAACTGGACTCCCCAGGGGAGCCTTTACGCACTCCACATGCAACTGGACCCTCCGTGTTCGCTCTTTACAGCAACCCTAAATATACCCCTAGCCAGCATGGCAGAAGACTGAAAACTCGGGCCACAGAAAAAGCGTTTCAAGCCCCTTTCGCCAATGCAGAAGTGCCCCCAAAGGAAGGCTTTGGGTACAAGTGAACTCCCCAGGGGAGCCTTTATGCAGCCCCACATGCAACTGGACCCTCCGGGTTCACTCTTTCACAGCAACCCTAAATATAGCCCTGGCCCGCCAGGCAGTCGACTGAAAACTTGGGCCCCAGAAAATGCATTAAAAGCCTAATTTGCCCATCCAAAAGTGCCCCCAGAGGAAGGCTTTGGGTACAACTGAATTCCCCAGGGGAGCCTTTATGCAGCCCCACATGCAACTGGACCCTCCTTGTTCACTGTTTACGAGGAACCTTAAATATACCCTAGCCAGCATGGCAGAAGACTGAAAATTCGGGCCACAGAAAAAGCGTTTCAAGCCTCATTCACCCATCCAGAAGTGCCCCCAAAGGAAGGCTTTGGGTACAAGTGAACTCCCCAGGGGAGCCTTTATGCAGCCCCACATGCAACTGGACCCTCCGGGTTCACTCTTTCACCGCAAGCCTAAATATAGCCCTGGGCGCAATGGGAGAAGACTGAAAAAGCGGGCCTCAGAAAACGCATTGCGATTCCCCTTGGACCATCCAAAAGTGCTCCCAAAGGAAGGCTTTGGGTACAACTGGACTCCCCAGGGGAGCCTTAACGCAGCCCCACATGCAACTGGACCCTCCGTATTCGCTCTTTCACAGCAACACTAAATATAGCCCTGGCCCGCCTGGCAGTCGACTGAAAACTCGGGCACCAGAAAATGCATGAAAAGCCTAATTCGCCCATCCAAAAGTGCCCCCAGAGGAAGGCTTTGGGTACAAGTGAACTCCCCAGGGGAGCCTTTACGCAGCCCCACATGCAACTGGACCCTCCTTGTTCACTGTTTACGAGCAACCCTAAATATACCCCTAGCCAGCATGGCAGAAGACTGAAAACTCGGGCCACAGAAAAAGCGTTTCAAGCCCCTTTCGCCCATCCAGAAGTGCCCCCAAAGGAAGGCTTTGGGTACAAGTGAACTCCCCAGGGGAGCCTTAACGCAGCCCCACATGCAACTGGACCCTCCGGGTTCACTCTTTCACCGCAAGCCTAAATATAGCCCTAGCACGCCTGGCAGTCAACTGAAAACTCGGGCCACAGAAAATGTGTTACGAGCCGCATTCGCCCATCCAAAAGTGCCCCCAAAGGAAGGCTTTGGGTACATTTGAACTCCCGAGGGGAGCCTTTACGCAGCCCCACATGCAACTGGACCCTCCGTGTTCGCTCTTTACAGCAACCCTAAATATAACCCTAGCCAGCATGGCAGAAGACTGAAAACTCGGGCCACAGAAAAAGCGTTTCAAGCCCCTTTCGCCCATCCAGAAGTGCCCCCAAAGGAAGGCTTTGGGTACAAGTGAACTCCCCAGGGGAGCCTTTATGCAGCCCCACATGCAACTGGACCCTCTGGGTTCACTCTTTCACCGCAAGCCTAAATATAGCCCTCGGCGCAATGGGAGAAGACTGAAAAAGTGGGCCTCAGAAAACGCATTGCGATTCCCCTTGGACCATCCAAAAGTGCCCCCAAAGGAAGGCTTTGGGTACAACTGGACTCCCCAGCGTAGCCTTAACGCAGCCCCACATGCAACTGGACCCTCCGTATTCGCTCTTTCACAGCAACCCTAAATATAGCCCTGGCCCGCCTGGCAGTCGACTGAAAACTCGGGCCCCAGAAAATGCGTTAAAAGCCTAATTCGCCCATCCAAAAGTGCCCCCAGAGGAAGGCTTTGGGTACAACTGAACTCCCCAGGGGAGCCTTTACGCAGCCCCACATGCAACTGGACCCTCCTTGTTCACTGTTTACGAGCAACCCTAAATATACCCCTAGCCAGCATGGCAGAAGACTGAAAACTCGGGCTCCAGAAAATGCGTTTCAAGCCCCATTCACACATCCAGAAGTGCCCCCAAAGGAAGACTTTGGGTACAAGTGAACTCCCCAGGGGAGCCTTTACGCAGCCCCACATGCAACTGGACCCTCCTTGTTCACTGTTTACGAGCAACCCTAAATATACCCCTAGCCTGCATGGCAGAAGACTGAAAACTCGGGCTCCAGAAAATGCGTTTCAAGCCCCATTCACACATCCAGAAGTGCCCCCAAAGGAAGACTTTGGGTACAAGTGAACTCCCCAGGGGAGCCTTTATGCAGCCCCACATGCAACTGGACCCTCCGGGTTCACTCTTTCACCGCAAAACTTAATATAGCCCTTGCACGCCTGGCAGTCAACTGAAAGTTCGAGCCACAGAAAATGTGTTACGAGCCCCATTCGACCATCCAAAAGTGCCCCCAAAGGAAGGCTTTGGGTACAACTGGACTCCCCAGGGGAGCCTTTACGCACTCCACATGCAACTGGACCCTCCTTGTTCGCTCTTTATAGCAACCCTAAATATAACCCTAGCCAGCATGGCAGAAGACTGAAAACTCGGGCCCCAGAAAAAGCGTTTCAAGCCCCTTTCGCCCATCCAGAAGTGCCCCCAAAGGAAGGCTTTGGGTACAACTGAACTCCCCAGGGGAGCCTTTATGCAGCCCCACATGCAACTGGACCCTCCGGGTTCACTCTTTCACCGCAAGCCTTAATATAGCCCTAGCACGCCTGGCAGTCGACTGAAAGTTCGAGCCACAGAAAATGTGTTATGAGCCCCATTCGCCCATCCAAAAGTGCCCCCAAAGGAAGGCTTTGGGTACATCTGAACTCCCCAGGGGAGCCTTTACGCAGCCCCACATGCAACTGGACCCTCCGTGTTCGCTCTTTACAGCAACCCTAAATATAACCCTAGCCAGCATGGCAGAAGACTGATAACTCGGGCCACAGAAAAAGCGTTTCAAGCCTAATTCGCCCATCCAGAAGTGCCCCCAAAGGAAGGCTTTGGGTACAAGTGAACTCCCCAGGGGAGCCTTTATGCAGCCCCACATGCAACTGGACCCTCCGGGTTCACTCTTTCACCGCAAGCCTAAATATATCCCTCGGCGCAATGGGAGAACACTGAAAAAGCGGGCCTCAGAAAACGCATTGCGATTCCCCTTGGACCATCCAAAAGTGCCCCCAGAGGAAGGCTTTGGGTACAAGTGAACTCCCCAGGGGAGCCTTAACGCAGCCCCACATGCAACTGGACCCTCCTTGTTCACTGTTTACGAGCAACCCTAAATATACCCCTAGCCAGCATGGCAGAAGACTGAAAACTCGGGCCACAGAAAAAGCGTTTCAAGCCGCTTTCGCCCATCCAGAAGTGCCCCCAAAGGAAGGCTTTGGGTACAAGTGAACTCCCCAGGGGAGCCTTTATGCAGCCCCACATGAAACTGGACCCTCCGTATTCGCTCTTTCACAGCAACCATAAATATAGCCCTAGCACGCCTGGCAGCCGACTGAAAACTCGGGCCACAGAAAATGCATTAAAAGCCTAATTCGCCCATCCAAAAGTGCCCCCAGAGAAAGGCTTTGGGAACAAGTGAACTCCCCAGGGGAGCCTTTACGCAGCCCCACATGCAACTGGACCCTCCGGGTTCGCTCTTTCACAACAACCCTAAATATAGCCCTGGCCCGCCTGGCAGTCGACTGAAAACTCGGGCAACAGAAAATGCGTTACAAGCCTAATTCGCCCATCCAAAAGTGCCCCCAGAGGAAGGCTTTGGGTACAAGTGAACTCCCCAGGGGAGCCTTTACGCAGCCCCACATGCAACTGGACCCTCCTTGTTCACTGTTTACGAGCAACCCTAAATATACCCCTAGCCAGCATGGCAGAAGACTGAAAACTCGGGCCACACAAAAAGCGTTTCAAGCCCCTTTCGCCCATCCAAAAGTGCAACCAAAGGAAGGCTTTGGGTACAAGTGAACTCCCCAGGGGAGCCTTAACGCAGCCCCACATGCAACTGGACCCTCCGTATTCGCTCTTTCACAGCAACCCTAAATATAGCCCTGGCCCGCCTGGCAGTCGACTGAAAACTCGGGCCCCAGAAAATGCGTTACAAGCCTAATTTGCCCATCCAAAAGTGCCCCCAGAGGAAGGCTTTGGGTACAAGTGAACTCCCCAGGGGAGCCCTTACGCAGCCCCACATGCAACTGGACCCTCCTTGTTCACTGTTTACGAGCAACCCTAAATATACCCCTAGCCACCATGGCAGAAGACTGAAAACTCGGGCTCCAGAAAATGCGTTTCAAGCCCCATTCACCCATCCAGAAGTGCCCCCAAAGGAAGGCTTTGGGTACAAGTGAACTCCCCAGGGGAGCCTTTATGCAGCCCCACATGCAACTGGACCCTCCGTTTTCACTCTTTACAGCAACCCTAAATATAACCCTATCCAGCATGGCAGAAGACTGAAAACTCGGGCTCCAGAAAAAGCGTTTCAAGCCCCATTCACCCATCCAGAAGTGCCCCCAAAGGAAGGCTTTGGGTACAAGTGAACTCCCCAGGGGAGCATTTATGCAGCCCCACATGCAACTGGACCCTCCGGGTTCACTCTTTCACCGCAACCCTAAATATAGCCCTGGCCCGCCTGGCAGCCGACTGAAAACTCGGGCCCCAGAAAATGCGTTAAAAGCCTAATTCGCCCATCCAAAAGTGCCCCCAGAGGAAGGCTTTGGGTACAACTGAATTCCCAAGGGGAGCCTTTATGCAGCCCCACATGCAAATGAACCCTCCTTGTTCACTGTTTACGAGCAACCCTAAATATACCCCTAGCCAGCATGGCAGAAGACTGAAAACTCGGGCCACAGAAAAAGCGTTTCAAGCCCCTTTCGCCCATCCAAAAGTGCCCCCAAAGGAAGGCTGTGGGTACAAGTGAACTCCCCAGGGGAGCCTTTATGCAGCCCCACATGCAACTGGACCCTCCGGGTTCACTCTTTCACAGCAAGCCTAAATATATCCCTCGGCGCAATGGGAGAAGACTGAAAAAGCGGGCCTCAGAAAACGCATTGCGATTCCCCTTGGACCATCCAAAAGTGCCCCCAAAGGAAGGCTTTGGGTACAACTGGACTCCCCAGGGGAGCCTTAACGCAGCCCCACATGCAAATGAACCCTCCTTGTTCACTGTTTACGAGCAACCCTAAATATACCCCTAGCCACCATGGCAGAAGACTGAAAACTCGGGCTCCAGAAAATGCGTTTCAAGCCCCATTCACTCATCCAGAAGTGCCCCGAAAGGAAGGCTTTGGGTACAAGTGAACTCCCCAGGGGAGCCTTTATGCAGCCCCACATGCAACTGGACCCTCCGGGTTCACTCTTTCACCGCAAGCCTAAATATATCCCTAGCACGCCTGGCAGTCGACTGAAAGTTCGAGCCACAGAAAAAGCGTTTCAAGCCCCGTTCGCCCATCCAGAAGTGCCCCCAAAGGAAGGCTTTGGGTACAAGTGAACTCCCCAGGGGAGCCTTTATGCAGCCCCACATGCAACTGGACCCTCCGGGTTCACTCTTTCACCGCAAGCCTAAATATAGCCCTCGGCGCAATGGGAGAAGATTGAAAAAGCGGGCCTCAGAAAACGCATTAAAAGCCTAATTCGCCCATCCAAAAGTGCCCCCAGAGGAAGGCTTTGGGTACAAGTGAACTCCCCAGAGGAGCCTTTACGCAGGCCCACATGCAACTGGACCCTCCGTGTTCGCTCTTTACAGCAACCCTAAATATAACCCTAGCCAGCATGGCAGAAGACTGAAAACTCGGACCACAGAAAAAGCGTTTCAAGCCCCTTTCGCCCATCCAGAAGTGCCCCCAAAGGAAGGCTTTGGGTACATCTCAACTCCCCAGGGGAGCCTCTACGCAGCCCCACATGCAACTGGACCCTCCTTGTTCGCTCTTTCACAGCAACCCTAAATATAGCCCTGGGCGCAATGGGAGAATACTGAAAAAGCGGGCCTCAGAAAACGCATTGCGATTCCCCTTGGACCATCCAAAAGTGCCCCCAAAGGAAGGCTTTGGGTACAACTGGACTCCCCAGCGTAGCCTTAACGCAGCCCCACATGCAACTGGACCCTCCGTATTCGCTCTTTCACAGCAACCCTAAATATAGCCCTGGCCCGCCTGGCAGTCGACTGAAAACTTGGGCCCCAGAAAATGCGTTAAAAGCCTAATTTTCCCATCCAAAAGTGCCCCGAAAGGAAGGCTTTGGGTACAAGTGAACTCCCCAGGGGAGCCTTTATGCAGCCCCACATGCAACTGGACCCTCCTTGTTCACTGTTTACGAGCAACCCTAAATATACCCCTAGCCAGCATGGCAGAAGACTGAAAACTCGGGCCACAGAAAAAGCGTTTCAAGCCCCTTTCACCCATCCAGAAGTGCCCCCAAAGGAAGGCTTTGGGTACAAGTGAACTCCCCAGGGGAGCCTTTATGCAGCCCCACATGCAACTTGACCCTCAGTGTTCGCTCTTTCACAGCAACCATAAATATAGCCCTGGCCCGCCTGGCAGTCGACTGAAAACTCGGGCCCCAGAAAATGCATTTTAATGCCTAATTCGCCCATCCAAAAGTGCCTCCAGAGGAAGGCTTTGGGTACAAGTGAACTCCCCAGGGGAGCCTTTACGCAGCCCCACATGCAACTGGACTCTCCGTGTTCGCTCTTTATAGCAACCCTAAATATAACCCTAGCCAGCACGGCAGAAGACTGAAAACTCGGGCCACAGAAAAAGCGTTTCAAGCCCCTTTCGCCCATCCAGAAGTGCCCCCAAAGGAAGGCTTTGAGTACAAGTGAACTCCCCAGGGGAGCCTTTATGCAGCCCCACATGCAACTGGACCCTCCGTATACGCTCTTTCACAGCAACCCTAAATATAACCCTGGCCCGCATGGCACACGACTGAAAAATCGGGCCCCAGAAAACGTGCTACAAGCCCCATTCGCCCAGCCAAAAGTGAGCCCAAAGGAAGGCTTTGGGTACATCTGAACTCCCCAGGGGAGCCTTTACGCAGCCCCACATGCAACTGGACCCTCAGTTTTCACTCTTTACAGCAACCCTAAATATAACCCTAGCCAGCATGGCAGAAGACTGAAAACTCGGGCCACAGAAAAAGCGTTTCATGCCCCATTCACCCATACAGAAGTGCCCCCAAAGGAAGGGTTTGGGTACAAGTGAACTCCCCAGGGGAGCATTTATGCAGCCCCACATGCAACTGGACCCTCCGGGTTCACTCTTTCACCGCAACCCTAAATATAACCCTGGCCCGCCTGGCAGCCGACTGAAAACTCGGGCCCCAGAAAATGCGTTAAAAGCCTAATTCGCCCATCCAAAAGTGCCCCCAGAGGAAGGCTTTGGGTACAACTGAATTCCCCAGGGGAGCCTTTACGCAGCCCCACATGCAACTGAACCCTCCTTGTTCAATGTTTACGAGCAACCCTAAATATAACCCAAGCCAGCATGGCAGAATACTGAAAACTCGGGCCACAGAAAAAGCGTTTCAAGCCCCTTTCGCCCATCCAGAAGTGCCCCCAAAGGAAGGCTTTGGGTACAAGTGAACTCCCCAGGGGAGCCTTTATGCAGCCCCACATGCAACTGGACCCTCCGGGTTCACTCTTTCACCGCAAGCCTAAATATAGCCCTAGCACGCCTGGCAGTCGACTGAAAGTTCGAGCCACAGAAAATGTGTTACGAGCCCTTTTGCCCATCCAAAAGTGCCCCCAAAGGAAGGCTTTGGGTACATCTGAACTCCCCAGGGGAGCCTTAACGCAGCCCCACATGCAACTGGACCCTCCTTGTTCACTGTTTACGAGCAACCCTAAATATTCCCCTAGCCACCATTGCAGAAGACTGAAAACTCGGGCCACAGAAAAAGCGTTTCAAGCCCCTTTCGCCCATCCAGAAGTGCCCCCAAAGGAAGGCTTTGGGTACAAGTGAACTCCCCACGGGCGCCTTTATGCAGCCCCACATGCAACTGGACCCTCCGGGTTCACTCTTTCACCGCAAGCCTAAATATAGCCCTCGGCGCAATGGGAGAAGACTGAAAAAGCGGGCCTCAGAAAACGCATTGCGATTCCCCTTGGACCATCCAAAAGTGCCCCCAAAGGAAGGCTTTGGGTACAACTGGACTCCCCAGGGGAGCCTTTACGCAGCCCCACATGCAACTGGACCCTCCGGGTTCACTCTTTCACCGCAAGCCTAAATGTATCCCTCGGCGCAATGGGAGAAGACTGAAAAAGCGGGCCTAAGAAAACGCATTGCGATTCCCCTTGGACCATCCAAAAGTGCTCCCAAAGGAAGGCTTTGGGTACAACTGGACTCCCCAGGGGAGCCTTAACGCAGCCCCACATGCAACTGGACCCTCCGGGTTCACTCTTTCACAGCAACCCTAAATATAGCCCTGGCCCGCCTGGCAGTCGACTGAAAACTCGGGCCCCAGAAAACGTGCTACAAGCCCAATTCGACCATCCAAAAGTGCCCCAAAGGAAAACTTTGGGTACAAGTGAACTCCCCAGGGGAGCCTTTATGCAGGCCCATACGCTACTGGACCCTCCTTGTTCACTGTTTACGAGCGACCCTATATATACCCCTAGCCACCATGGCAGAAGACTGAAAACTCGGGCTCCAGAAAATGCGTTTCAAGCCCCATTCACCCATCCAGAAGTGCCCCCAAAGGAAGGCTTTGGGTACAAGTGAACTCCCCAGGGGAGCCTTTACGCAGCCCCACATGCAACTGGACCCTCCGGGTTCACTCTTTCACCGCAAGCCTAAATGTATCCCTCGGCGCAATGGGAGAAGACTGAAAAAGCGGGCCTAAGAAAACGCATTGCGATTCCCCTTGGACCATCCAAAAGTGCTCCCAAAGGAAGGCTTTGGGTACAACTGGACTCCTCAGGGGAGCCTTAACGCAGCCCCACATGCAACTGGACCCTCCGTATTCGCTCTTTCACAGCAACCCTAAATATAGCCCTGGCCCGCCTGGCAGTCGACTGAAAACTCGGGCCCCAGAAAACGTGCTACAAGCCCAATTCGACCATCCAAAAGTGCCCCCAAAGGAAGGCTTTGGGTACAACTGAACTCCCCAGGGGAGCCTTTATGCAGGCCCATACGCAACTGGACCCCCCCTGTTCGCTGTTTACAAGCAACCCTAAATATAACACTAGCCAGCATGGCAGAAAACTGAAAACGCGGGCCACAGAAAAAGCATTTCAAGCCCCATTCACCCATCCAGAAGTGCCACCAAAGGAAGGCTTTGGGTACAAGTGAACTCCCCAGGGGAGCCTTAACGCAGCCCCACATGCAACTGGACCCTCCGTATTCGCTCTTTCACCGCAAGCCTAAATATAGCCCTGGCCCGCCTGGCAGTCGACTGAAAACTCGGGCCCCAGAAAATGCGTTACAAGCCTAATTTGCCCATCCAAAAGTGCCCCCAGAGGAAGGCTTTGGGTACAAGTGAACTCCCCAGGGGAGCCCTTACGCAGCCCCACATGCAACTGGACCCTCCTTGTTCACTGTTTACGAGCAACCCTAAATATACCCCTAGCCACCATGGCAGAAGACTGAAAACTCGGGCTCCAGAAAATGCATTTCAAGCCCCATTCACCCATCCAGAAGTGCCCCCAAAGGAAGGCTTTGGGTACAAGTGAACTCCCCAGGGGAGCCTTTATGCAGCCCCACATGCAACTGGACCCTCCTTATACGCTCTTTCACAGCAACCCTAAATATAACCCTGGCCCGCATGGCACACGACTGAAAAATCGGGCCCCAGAAAACGTGCTACAAGCCCCATTCGCCCAGCCAAAAGTGAGCCCAAAGGAAGGCTTTGGGTACATCTGAACTCCCCAGGGGAGCCTTTACGCAGCCCCACATGCAACTGGACCCTCAGTTTTCACTCTTTACAGCAACCCTAAATATAACCCTAGCCAGCATGGCAGAAGACTGAAAACTCGGGCCACAGAAAAAGCGTTTCAAGCCCCATTCACCCATACAGAAGTGCCCCCAAAGGAAGGCTTTGGGTACAAGTGAACTCCCCAGGGGAGCATTTATGCAGCCCCACATGCAACTGGACCCTCCGGGTTCACTCTTTCACCGCAACCCTAAATATAACCCTGGCCCGCCTGGCAGCCGACTGAAAACTCGGGCCAAGAAAATGCGTTAAAAGCCTAATTCGCCCATCCAAAAGTGCCCCCAGAGGAAGGCTTTGGGTACAACTGAATTCCCCAGGGGAGCCTTTACGCAGCCCCACATGCAACTGAACCCTCCTTGTTCAATGTTTACGAGCAACCCTAAATATAACCCAAGCCAGCATGGCAGAATACTGAAAACTCGGGCCACAGAAAAAGAGTTTCAAGCCCCTTTCGCCCATGCAGAAGTGCCCCCAAAGGAAGGCTTTGGGTACAAGTGAACTCCCCAGGGGAGCCTTTATGCAGCCCCACATGCAACTGGACCCTCCGGGTTCACTCTTTCACCGCAAGCCTAAATATAGCCCTAGCACGCCTGGCAGTCGACTGAAAGTTCGAGCCACAGAAAATGTGTTACGAGCCCTTTTGCCCATCCAAAAGTGCCCCCAAATAAAGGCTTTGGGTACATCTGAACTCCCCAGGGGAGCCTTAACGCAGCCCCACATGCAACTGGACCCTCCGTATTCGCTCTTTCACAGCAACCCTAAATATACCCCTGGCCCGCATTGCACAAGACTGAAAAATCGGGCCCCAGAAAACGTGCTACAAGCCCCATTCGCCCATCCAAAAGTGCCCCCAAAGGATGGCTTTGGGTACAACTGAACTCCCCAGGGGAGCCTTTATGCAGCCCCACATGCAACTGGACCCTCCGGGTTCACTCTTTCACCGCAAGCCTAAATATAGCCCTCGGCGCAAAGGGAGAAGACTGAAAAAGCGGGCCTCAGAAAACGCATTGCGATTCCCCTTGGACCATCCAAATGTGCCCCCAAAGGTAGGCTTTGGGTACAACTGGACTCCCCAGGGGAGCCTTTACACAGCCCCACATGCAACTGGACCCTCCGGGTTCACTCTTTCACCGCAAGCCTAAATGTATCCCTCGGCGCAATGGGAGAAGACTGAAAAAGCGGGCCTAAGAAAACGCATTGCGATTCCCCTTGGACCATCCAAAAGTGCTCCCAAAGGAAGGCTTTGGGTACAACTGGACTCCTCAGGGGAGCCTTAACGCAGCCCCACATGCAACTGGACCCTCCGTTTTCACTCTTTACAGCAACCCTAAATATAACCCTATCCAGCATGGCAGAAGACTGAAAACTCGGGCTCCAGAAAAAGCGTTTCAAGCCCCATTCACCCATCCAGAAGTGCCCCCAAAGGAAGGCTTTGGGTACAAGTGAACTCCCCAGGGGAGCCTTTATGCAGCCCCACATGCAACTGGACCCTCCGTTTTCACTCTTTACAGCAACCCTAAATATAACCCTATCCAGCATGGCAGAAGACTGAAAACTCGGGCTCCAGAAAAAGCGTTTCAAGCCCCATTCACCCATCCAGAAGTGCCCCCAAAGGAAGGCTTTGGGTACAAGTGAACTCCCCAGGGGAGCCTTTATGCAGCCCCACATGCAACTGGACCCTCCGGGTTCACTCTTTCACCGCAACCCTAAATATAGCCCTGGCCCGCCTGGCAGCCGACTGAAAACTCGGGCCCCAGAAAATGCGTTAAAAGCCTAATTCGCCCATCCAGAAGTGCCCCCAGAGGAAGGCTTTGGGTACAACTGAATTCCCAAGGGGAGCCTTTATGCAGCCCCACATGCAAATGAACCCTCCTTGTTCACTGTTTACGAGCAACCCTAAATATACCCCTAGCCAGCATGGCAGAAGACTGAAAACTCGGGCCACAGAAAAAGCGTTTCAAGCCCCTTTCGCCCATCCAAAAGTGCCCCCAAAGGAAGGCTGTGGGTACAAGTGAACTCCCCAGGGGAGCCTTTATGCAGCCCCACATGCAACTGGACCCTCCGGGTTCACTCTTTCACCGCAAGCCTAAATATAGCCCTCGGCGCAATGGGAGAAGACTGAAAAAGCGGGCCTCAGAAAACGCATTGCGATTCCCCTTGGACCATCCAAAAGTGCCCCCAAAGGAAGGCTTTGGGTACAACTGGACTCCCCAGGGGAGCCTTAACGCAGCCCCACATGCAACTGGACCCTCCTTGTTCACTGTTTACGAGCAACCCTAAATATTCCCCTAGCCACCATGGCAGAAGACTGAAAACTCGGGCCACAGAAAATGCGTTTCAAGCCCCATTCACTCATCCAGAAGTGCCCCGAAAGGAAGGCTTTGGGTACAAGTGAACTCCCCAGGGGAGCCTTTATGCAGCCCCACATGCAACTGGACCCTCCGGGTTCACTCTTTCACCGCAAGCCTAAATATATCCCTAGCTCGCCTGGCAGTCGACTGAAAGTTCGAGCCACAGAAAAAGCGTTTCAAGCCCCGTTCGCCCATCCAGAAGTGCCCCCAAAGGAAGGCTTTGGGTACAAGTGAACTCCCCAGGGGAGCCTTTATGCAGCCCCACATGCAACTGGACCCTCCGGGTTCACTCTTTCACCGCAAGCCTAAATATAGCCCTCGTCGCAATGGGAGAAGACTGAAAAAGCGGGCCTCAGAAAACGCATTAAAAGCCTAATTCGCCCATCCAAAAGTGCCCCCAGAGGAAGGCTTTGGGTACAAGTGAACTCCCCAGAGGAGCCTTTACGCAGGCCCACATGCAACTGGACCCTCCGTGTTCGCTCTTTACAGCAACCCTAAATATAACCCTAGCCAGCATGGCAGAAGACTGAAAACTCGGACCACAGAAAAAGCGTTTCAAGCCCCTTTCGCCCATCCAGAAGTGCCCCCAAAGGAAGGCTTTGGGTACATCTCAACTCCCCAGGGGAGCCTCTACGCAGCCCCACATGCAACTGGACCCTCCTTGTTCGCTCATTCACAGCAACCCTAAATATAGCCCTGGGCGCAATGGGAGAATACTGAAAAAGCGGGCCTCAGAAAACGCATTGCGATTCCCCTTGGACCATCCAAAAGTGCCCCCAAAGGAAGGCTTTGGGTACAACTGGACTCCCCAGGGGAGCCTTTATGCAGCCCCACATGCAACTGGACCCTCCGTATTCGCTCTTTCACAGCAACCCTAAATATAGCCCTCGCCCGCCTGGCAGTCGACTGAAAACTTGGGCCCCAGAAAATGCGTTAAAAGCCTAATTTGCCCATCCAAAAGTGCCCCGAAAGGAAGGCTTTGGGTACAACGGAACTCCCCAGGGGAGCCTTTATGCAGCCCCACATGCAACTGGACCCTCCTTGTTCACTGTTTACGAGCAACCCTAAATATACCCCTAGCCAGCATGGCAGAAGACTGAAAACTCGGGCCACAGAAAAAGCGTTTCAAGCCCCTTTCACCCATCCAGAAGTGCCCCCAAAGGAAGGCTTTGGGTACAAGTGAACTCCCCAGGGGAGCCTTTATGCAGCCCCACATGCAACTTGACCCTCAGTGTTCGCTCTTTCACAGCAACCATAAATATAGCCCTGGCCCGCCTGGCAGTCGACTGAAAACTCGGGCCCCAGAAAATGCATTTTAATGCCTAATTTGCCCATCCAAAAGTGCCCCCAGAGGAAGGCTTTGGGTACAAGTGAACTCCCCAGGGGAGCCTTTACGCAGCCCCACATGCAACTGGACTCTCCGTGTTCGCTCTTTATAGCAACCCTAAATATAACCCTAGCCAGCACGGCAGAAGACTGAAAACTCGGGCCACAGAAAAAGCGTTTCAAGCCCCTTTCGCCCATCCAGAAGTGCCCCCAAAGGAAGGCTTTGGGTACAAGTGAACTCCCCAGGGGAGCCTTTCTGCAGCCCCACATGCAACTGGACCCTCCGTATACGCTCTTTCACAGCAACCCTAAATATAACCCTGGCCCGCATGGCACACGACTGAAAAATCGGGCCCCAGAAAACGTGCTACAAGCCCCATTCGCCCAGCCAAAAGTGAGCCCAAAGGAAGGCTTTGGGTACATCTGAACTCCCCAGGGGAGCCTTTACGCAGCCCCACATGCAACTGGACCCTCAGTTTTCACTCTTTACAGCAACCCTAAATATAACCCTAGCCAGCATGGCAGAAGACTGAAAACTCGGGCCACAGAAAAAGCGTTTCAAGCCCCATTCACCCATACAGAAGTGCCCCCAAAGGAAGGCTTTGGGTACAAGTGAACTCCCCAGGGGAGCATTTATGCAGCCCCACATGCAACTGGACCCTCCGGGTTCACTCTTTCACCGCAACCCTAAATATAACCCTGGCCCGCCTGGCAGCCGACTGAAAACTCGGGCCCCAGAAAATGCGTTAAAAGCCTAATTCGCCCATCCAAAAGTGCCCCCAGAGGAAGGCTTTGGGTACAACTGAATTCCCCAGGGGAGCCTTTACGCAGCCCCACATGCAACTGAACCCTCCTTGTTCAATGTTTACGAGCAACCCTAAATATAACCCAAGCCAGCATGGCAGAATACTGAAAACTCGGGCCACAGAAAAAGCGTTTCAAGCCCCTTTCGCCCATCCAGAAGTGCCCCCAAAGGAAGGCTTTGGGTACAACTGAACTCCCCAGGGGAGCCTTTCTGCAGCCCCACATGCAACTGGACCCTCCGGGTTCACTCTTTCACCGCAAGCCTAAATATAGCCCTAGCACGCCTGGCAGTCGACTGAAAGTTCGAGCCACAGAAAATGTGTTACGAGCCCTTTTGCCCATCCAAAAGTGCCCCCAAATAAAGGCTTTGGGTACATCTGAACTCCCCAGGGGAGCCTTAACGCAGCCCCACATGCAACTGGACCCTCCGTATTCGCTCTTTCACAGCAACCCTAAATATACCCCTGGCCCGCATGGCACAAGACTGAAAAATCGGGCCCCAGAAAACGTGCTACAAGCCCCATTCGCCCATCCAAAAGTGCCCCCAAAGGATGGCTTTGGGTACAACTGAACTCCCCAGGGGAGCCTTTATGCAGCCCCACATGCAACTGGACCCTCCGGGTTCACTCTTTCACCGCAAGCCTAAATATAGCCCTCGGCGCAAAGGGAGAAGACTGAAAAAGCGGGCCTCAGAAAACGCATTGCGATTCCCCTTGGACCATCCAAATGTGCCCCCAAAGGTAGGCTTTGGGTACAACTGGACTCCCCAGGGGAGCCTTTACGCAGCCCCACATGCAACTGGACCCTCCGGGTTCACTCTTTCACCGCAAGCCTAAATGTATCCCTCGGCGCAATGGGAGAAGACTGAAAAAGCGGGCCTAAGAAAACGCATTGCGATTCCCCTTGGACCATCCAAAAGTGCTCCCAAAGGAAGGCTTTGGGTACAACTGGACTCCTCAGGGGAGCCTTAACGCAGCCCCACATGCAACTGGACCCTCCGTTTTCACTCTTTACAGCAACCCTAAATATAACCCTATCCAGCATGGCAGAAGACTGAAAACTCGGGCTCCAGAAAAAGCGTTTCAAGCCCCATTCACCCATCCAGAAGTGCCCCCAAAGGAAGGCTTTGGGTACAAGTGAACTCCCCAGGGGAGCCTTTATGCAGCCCCACATGCAACTGGACCCTCCGTTTTCACTCTTTACAGCAACCCTAAATATAACCCTATCCAGCATGGCAGAAGACTGAAAACTCGGGCTCCAGAAAATGCGTTTCAAGCCCCATTCACCCATCCAGAAGTGCCCCCAAAGGAAGGCTTTGGGTACAAGTGAACTCCCCAGGGGAGCATTTATGCAGCCCCACATGCAACTGGACCCTCCGGGTTCACTCTTTCACCGCAACCCTAAATATAGCCCTGGCCCGCCTGGCAGCCGACTGAAAACTCGGGCCCCAGAAAATGCGTTAAAAGCCTAATTCGCCCATCCAGAAGTGCCCCCAGAGGAAGGCTTTGGGTACAACTGAATTCCCAAGGGGAGCCTTTATGCAGCCCCACATGCAAATGAACCCTCCTTGTTCACTGTTTACGAGCAACCCTAAATATACCCCTAGCCAGCATGGCAGAAGACTGAAAACTCGGGCCACAGAAAAAGCGTTTCAAGCCCCTTTCGCCCATCCAAAAGTGCCCCCAAAGGAAGGCTGTGGGTACAAGTGAACTCCCCAGGGGAGCCTTTATGCAGCCCCACATGCAACTGGACCCTCCGGGTTCACTCTTTCACAGCAAGCCTAAATATAGCCCTCGGCGCAATGGGAGAAGACTGAAAAAGCGGGCCTCAGAAAACGCATTGCGATTCCCCTTGGACCATCCAAAAGTGCCCCCAAAGGAAGGCTTTGGGTACAACTGGACTCCCCAGGGGAGCCTTAACGCAGCCCCACATGCAACTGGACCCTCCTTGTTCACTGTTTACGAGCAACCCTAAATATTCCCCTAGCCACCATGGCAGAAGACTGAAAACTCGGGCCACAGAAAATGCGTTTCAAGCCCCATTCACTCATCCAGAAGTGCCCCGAAAGGAAGGCTTTGGGTACAAGTGAACTCCCCAGGGGAGCCTTTATGCAGCCCCACATGCAACTGGACCCTCCGGGTTCACTCTTTCACCGCAAGCCTAAATATATCCCTAGCTCGCCTGGCAGTCGACTGAAAGTTCGAGCCACAGAAAAAGCGTTTCAAGCCCCGTTCGCCCATCCAGAAGTGCCCCCAAAGGAAGGCTTTGGGTACAAGTGAACTCCCCAGGGGAGCCTTTATGCAGCCCCACATGCAACTGGACCCTCCGGGTTCACTCTTTCACCGCAAGCCTAAATATAGCCCTCGTCGCAATGGGAGAAGACTGAAAAAGCGGGCCTCAGAAAACGCATTAAAAGCCTAATTCGCCCATCCAAAAGTGCCCCCAGAGGAAGGCTTTGGGTACAAGTGAACTCCCCAGAGGAGCCTTTACGCAGCCCCACATGCAACTGGACCCTCCGTGTTCGCTCTTTACAGCAACCCTAAATATAACCCTAGCCAGCATGGCAGAAGACTGAAAACTCGGACCACAGAAAAAGCGTTTCAAGCCCCTTTCGCCCATCCAGAAGTGCCCCCAAAGGAAGGCTTTGGGTACATCTCAACTCCCCAGGGGAGCCTCTACGCAGCCCCACATGCAACTGGACCCTCCTTGTTCGCTCATTCACAGCAACCCTAAATATAGCCCTGGGCGCAATGGGAGAATACTGAAAAAGCGGGCCTCAGAAAACGCATTGCGATTCCCCTTGGACCATCCAAAAGTGCCCCCAAAGGAAGGCTTTGGGTACAACTGGACTCCCCAGGGGAGCCTTTATGCAGCCCCACATGCAACTGGACCCTCCGTATTCGCTCTTTCACAGCAACCCTAAATATAGCCCTCGCCCGCCTGGCAGTCGACTAAAAACTTGGGCCCCAGAAAATGCGTTAAAAGCCTAATTTGCCCATCCAAAAGTGCCCCGAAAGGAAGGCTTTGGGTACAACGGAACTCCCCAGGGGAGCCTTTATGCAGCCCCACATGCAACTGGACCCTCCTTGTTCACTGTTTACGAGCAACCCTAAATATACCCCTAGCCAGCATGGCAGAAGACTGAAAACTCGGGCCACAGAAAAAGCGTTTCAAGCCCCTTTCACCCATCCAGAAGTGCCCCCAAAGGAAGGCTTTGGGTACAAGTGAACTCCCCAGGGGAGCCTTTATGCAGCCCCACATGCAACTTGACCCTCAGTGTTCGCTCTTTCACAGCAACCATAAATATAGCCCTGGCCCGCCTGGCAGTCGACTGAAAACTCGGGCCCCAGAAAGTGCATTTTAATGCCTAATTTGCCCATCCAAAAGTGCCCCCAGAGGAAGGCTTTGGGTACAAGTGAACTCCCCAGGGGAGCCTTTACGCAGCCCCACATGCAACTGGACTCTCCGTGTTCGCTCTTTATAGCAACCCTAAATATAACCCTAGCCAGCACGGCAGAAGACTGAAAACTCGGGCCACAGAAAAAGCGTTTCAAGCCCCTTTCGCCCATCCAGAAGTGCCCCCAAAGGAAGGCTTTGGGTACAAGTGAACTCCCCAGGGGAGCCTTTCTGCAGCCCCACATGCAACTGGACCCTCCGTATACGCTCTTTCACAGCAACCCTAAATATAACCCTGGCCCGCATGGCACACGACTGAAAAATCGGGCCCCAGAAAACGTGCTACAAGCCCCATTCGCCCAGCCAAAAGTGAGCCCAAAGGAAGGCTTTGGGTACATCTGAACTCCCCAGGGGAGCCTTTACGCAGCCCCACATGCAACTGGACCCTCAGTTTTCACTCTTTACAGCAACCCTAAATATAACCCTAGCCAGCATGGCAGAAGACTGAAAACTCGGGCCACAGAAAAAGCGTTTCAAGCCCCATTCACCCATACAGAAGTGCCCCCAAAGGAAGGCTTTGGGTACAAGTGAACTCCCCAGGGGAGCATTTATGCAGCCCCACATGCAACTGGACCCTCCGGGTTCACTCTTTCACCGCAACCCTAAATATAACCCTGGCCCGCCTGGCAGCCGACTGAAAACTCGGGCCCCAGAAAATGCGTTAAAAGCCTAATTCGCCCATCCAAAAGTGCCCCCAGAGGAAGGCTTTGGGTACAACTGAATTCCCCAGGGGAGCCTTTACGCAGCCCCACATGCAACTGAACCCTCCTTGTTCAATGTTTACGAGCAACCCTAAATATAACCCAAGCCAGCATGGCAGAATACTGAAAACTCGGGCCACAGAAAAAGCGTTTCAAGCCCCTTTCGCCCATCCAGAAGTGCCCCCAAAGGAAGGCTTTGGGTACAACTGAACTCCCCAGGGGAGCCTTTATGCAGCCCCACATGCAACTGGACCCTCCGGGTTCACTCTTTCACCGCAAGCCTAAATATAGCCCTAGCACGCCTGGCAGTCGACTGAAAGTTCGAGCCACAGAAAATGTGTTACGAGCCCTTTTGCCCATCCAAAAGTGCCCCCAAATAAAGGCTTTGGGTACATCTGAACTCCCCAGGGGAGCCTTAACGCAGCCCCACATGCAACTGGACCCTCCGTATTCGCTCTTTCACAGCAACCCTAAATATACCCCTGGCCCGCATGGCACAAGACTGAAAGTTCGAGCCACAGAAAAAGCGTTTCAAGCCCCGTTCGCCCATCCAGAAGTGCCCCCAAAGGAAGGCTTTGGGTACAAGTGAACTCCCCAGGGGAGCCTTTATGCAGCCCCACATGCAACTGGACCCTCCGGGTTCACTCTTTCACCGCAAGCCTAAATATAGCCCTCGTCGCAATGGGAGAAGACTGAAAAAGCGGGCCTCAGAAAACGCATTAAAAGCCTAATTCGCCCATCCAAAAGTGCCCCCAGAGGAAGGCTTTGGGTACAAGTGAACTCCCCAGAGGAGCCTTTACGCAGGCCCACATGCAACTGGACCCTCCGTGTTCGCTCTTTACAGCAACCCTAAATATAACCCTAGCCAGCATGGCAGAAGACTGAAAACTCGGACCACAGAAAAAGCGTTTCAAGCCCCTTTCGCCCATCCAGAAGTGCCCCCAAAGGAAGGCTTTGGGTACATCTCAACTCCCCAGGGGAGCCTCTACGCAGCCCCACATGCAACTGGACCCTCCTTGTTCGCTCTTTCACAGCAACCCTAAATATAGCCCTGGGCGCAATGGGAGAATACTGAAAAAGCGGGCCTCAGAAAACGCATTGCGATTCCCCTTGGACCATCCAAAAGTGCCCCCAAAGGAAGGCTTTGGGTACAACTGGACTCCCCAGGGGAGCCTTTATGCAGCCCCACATGCAACTGGACCCTCCGTATTCGCTCTTTCACAGCAACCCTAAATATAGCCCTCGCCCGCCTGGCAGTCGACTAAAAACTTGGGCCCCAGAAAATGCGTTAAAAGCCTAATTTGCCCATCCAAAAGTGCCCCGAAAGGAAGGCTTTGGGTACAACTGAACTCCCCAGGGGAGCCTTTATGCAGCCCCACATGCAACTGGACCCTCCTTGTTCACTGTTTACGAGCAACCCTAAATATACCCCTAGCCAGCATGGCAGAAGACTGAAAACTCGGGCCACAGAAAAAGCGTTTCAAGCCCCTTTCACCCATCCAGAAGTGCCCCCAAAGGAAGGCTTTGGGTACAAGTGAACTCCCCAGGGGAGCCTTTATGCAGCCCCACATGCAACTTGACCCTCAGTGTTCGCTCTTTCACAGCAACCATAAATATAGCCCTGGCCCGCCTGGCAGTCGACTGAAAACTCGGGCCCCAGAAAATGCATTTTAATGCCTAATTTGCCCATCCAAAAGTGCCCCCAGAGGAAGGCTTTGGGTACAAGTGAACTCCCCAGGGGAGCCTTTACGCAGCCCCACATGCAACTGGACTCTCCGTGTTCGCTCTTTATAGCAACCCTAAATATAACCCTAGCCAGCACGGCAGAAGACTGAAAACTCGGGCCACAGAAAAAGCGTTTCAAGCCCCTTTCGCCCATCCAGAAGTGCCCCCAAAGGAAGGCTTTGGGTACAAGTGAACTCCCCAGGGGAGCCTTTCTGCAGCCCCACATGCAACTGGACCCTCCGTATACGCTCTTTCACAGCAACCCTAAATATAACCCTGGCCCGCATGGCACACGACTGAAAAATCGGGCCCCAGAAAACGTGCTACAAGCCCCATTCGCCCAGCCAAAAGTGAGCCCAAAGGAAGGCTTTGGGTACATCTGAACTCCCCAGGGGAGCCTTTACGCAGCCCCACATGCAACTGGACCCTCAGTTTTCACTCTTTACAGCAACCCTAAATATAACCCTAGCCAGCATGGCAGAAGACTGAAAACTCGGGCCACAGAAAAAGCGTTTCAAGCCCCATTCACCCATACAGAAGTGCCCCCAAAGGAAGGCTTTGGGTACAAGTGAACTCCCCAGGGGAGCATTTATGCAGCCCCACATGCAACTGGACCCTCCGGGTTCACTCTTTCACCGCAACCCTAAATATAACCCTGGCCCGCCTGGCAGCCGACTGAAAACTCGGGCCCCAGAAAATGCGTTAAAAGCCTAATTCGCCCATCCAAAAGTGCCCCCAGAGGAAGGCTTTGGGTACAACTGAATTCCCCAGGGGAGCCTTTACGCAGCCCCACATGCAACTGAACCCTCCTTGTTCAATGTTTACGAGCAACCCTAAATATAACCCAAGCCAGCATGGCAGAATACTGAAAACTCGGGCCACAGAAAAAGCGTTTCAAGCCCCTTTCGCCCATCCAGAAGTGCCCCCAAAGGAAGGCTTTGGGTACAACTGAACTCCCCAGGGGAGCCTTTATGCAGCCCCACATGCAACTGGACCCTCCGGGTTCACTCTTTCACCGCAAGCCTAAATATAGCCCTAGCACGCCTGGCAGTCGACTGAAAGTTCGAGCCACAGAAAATGTGTTACGAGCCCTTTTGCCCATCCAAAAGTGCCCCCAAATAAAGGCTTTGGGTACATCTGAACTCCCCAGGGGAGCCTTAACGCAGCCCCACATGCAACTGGACCCTCCGTATTCGCTCTTTCACAGCAACCCTAAATATACCCCTGGCCCGCATGGCACAAGACTGAAAAATCGGGCCCCAGAAAACGTGCTACAAGCCCCATTCGCCCATCCAAAAGTGCCCCCAAAGGATGGCTTTGGGTACAACTGAACTCCCCAGGGGAGCCTTTATGCAGCCCCACATGCAACTGGACCCTCCGGGTTCACTCTTTCACCGCAAGCCTAAATATAGCCCTCGGCGCAAAGGGAGAAGACTGAAAAAGCGGGCCTCAGAAAACGCATTGCGATTCCCCTTGGACCATCCAAAAGTGCCCCCAAAGGTAGGCTTTGGGTACAACTGGACTCCCCAGGGGAGCCTTAACGCAGCCCCACATGCAACTGGACCCTCCTTGTTCACTGTTTATGAGCAACCCTAAATATTCCCCTAGCCACCATTGCAGAAGACTGAAAACTCGGGCCACAGAAAAAGCGTTTCAAGCCCCTTTCGCCCATCCAGAAGTGCCCCCAAAGGAAGGCTTTGGGTACAAGTGAACTCCCCAGGGGAGCCTTTATGCAGCCCCACATGCAACTGGACCCTCCGGGTTCACTCTTTCACCGCAAGCCTAAATATAGCCCTCGGCGCAATGGGAGAAGACTGAAAAAGCGGGCCTCAGAAAACGCATTGCGATTCCCCTTGGACCATCCAAAAGTGCCCCCAAAGGAAGGCTTTGGGTACAACTGGACTCCCCAGGGGAGCCTTTACGCAGCCCCACATGCAACTGGACCCTCCGGGTTCACTCTTTCACCGCAAGCCTAAATGTATCCCTCGGCGCAATGGGAGAAGACTGAAAAAGCGGGCCTAAGAAAACGCATTGCGATTCCCCTTGGACCATCCAAAAGTGCTCCCAAAGGAAGGCTTTGGGTACAACTGGACTCCTCAGGGGAGCCTTAACGCAGCCCCACATGCAACTGGACCCTCCGGGTTCACTCTTTCACAGCAACCCTAAATATAGCCCTGGCCCGCCTGGCAGTCGACTGAAAACTCGGGCCCCAGAAAACGTGCTACAAGCCCAATTCGACCATCCAAAAGTGCCCCCAAAGGAAAACTTTGGGTACAACTGAACTCCCCAGGGGAGCCTTTATGCAGGCCCATACGCTACTGGACCCTCCTTGTTCACTGTTTACGAGCAACCCTAAATATACCCCTAGCCACCATGGCAGAAGACTGAAAACTCGGGCTCCAGAAAATGCGTTTCAAGCCCCATTCACCCATCCAGAAGTGCCCCCAAAGGAAGGCTTTGGGTACAACTGAACTCCCCAGGGGAGCCTTTACGCAGCCCCACATGCAACTGGACCCTCCGGGTTCACTCTTTCACCGCAAGCCTAAATGTATCCCTCGGCGCAATGGGAGAAGACTGAAAAAGCGGGCCTAAGAAAACGCATTGCGATTCCCCTTGGACCATCCAAAAGTGCTCCCAAAGGAAGGCTTTGGGTATAACTGGACTCCTCAGGGGAGCCTTAACGCAGCCCCACATGCAACTGGACCCTCCGGGTTCACTCTTTCACAGCAACCCTAAATATAGCCCTGGCCCGCCTGGCAGTCGACTGAAAACTCGGGCCCCAGAAAACGTGCTACAAGCCCAATTCGACCATCCAAAAGTGCCCCCAAAGGAAGGCTTTGGGTACAACTGAACTCCCCAGGGGAGCCTTTATGCAGGCCCATACGCAACTGGACCCCCCCTGTTCGCTGTTTACAAGCAACCCTTAATATAACACTAGCCAGCATGGCAGAAAACTGAAAACGCGGGCCACAGAAAAAGCATTTCAAGCCCCATTCACCCATCCAGAAGTGCCCCCAAAGGAAGGCTTTGGGTACAAGTGAACTCCCCAGGGGAGCCTTTATGCAGGCCCATACGCAACTGGGCCCCCCGTGTTCGCTGTTTACAAGTAACCCTAAAGATAACACTAGCCAGCATGGCAGAAAACTGAAAACTCGGGCCACAGTAAAACTGTTAAAAGCCTAATTCGCCCATCCGAAAGTGCCCCCAAAGGAAGGCATTGGGTACAACTGAACTCCCCAGGGGAGCCTTTATGCAGCCCTACATGCAACTGGACCCTCCAGGTTCACTCTTTCACAGCAACCCTAAATATAGCCCTGGCCCGCCTGGCAGTCGACTGAAAACTCGGGCTCCAGAAAATGCGTTTCAAGCCCCATTCACCCATCCAGAAGTGCCCCCAAAGGAAGGCTTTGGGTACAACTGAACTCCCCAGGGGAGCCTTTATGCAGCCCCACATGCAACTGGACCCTCCGGGTTCACTCTTTCACCGCAAGCCTAAATATAGCCCTCGCACGCCTGGCAGTCGACTGAAAGCTCGGGCCACAGAAAATGTGTTACGAGCCCCATTCGCCCATCCAAAAGTGCCCCCAAAGGAAGGCTTTGGGTACATCTGAACTCCCCAGGGGAGCCTTTACGCAGCCCCACATGCAACTGGACCCTCCGTGTTCGCTCTTTACAGCAACCCTAAATATAACCCTAGCCAGCATGGCAGAAGACTGAAAACTCGGGCCACAGAAAAAGCGTTTCAAGCCCCTTTCGCCCATCCAGAAGTGCCCCGAAAGGAAGGCTTTAAGTACAAGTGAACTCCCCAGGGGAGCCTTTATGCAGCCCCACATGCAACTGGACCCTCCGTATTCGCTCTTTCACAGCAACCATAAATATAACCCTGGCCCGCATGGCTGACGACTGAAAACTCGGGCCACAGAAAACGTGCTACAAGCCCCATTAGACCATCCAAAAGTGCCCCCAAAGGAAGGCTTTGGGTACAACTGAACTCCCCAGGGGAGCCTTTATGCAGGCCCATACCCAACTGGACCCCCCGTGTTCGCTCTTTACAAGCAACCCTAAATATAACACTAGCCAGCATGGCAGAAAACTGAAAACTCGGGCCACAGAAAAAGCGTTTCAAGCCCCATTCACCCATCCAGAAGTGCCCCCAGAGGAAGGCTTTGGGTACAAGTGAACTCCCCAGGGGAGCCTTTATGCAGCCCCACATGCAACTGGACCCTCCGGGTTCACTCTTTCTCAGCAAGCCTAAATATAACCCTAGCATGCCTGGCAGTCCACTGAAAGCTCGGGCCACAGAAAATGTGTTACGAGCCCCATTCGCCCATCCAAAAGTGCCCCCAAAGGAAGGCTTTGGGTACAAGTGAACTCCCCAGGGGAGCCTTTATGCAGCCCCACATGCAACTGGACCCTCCGGGTTCACTCTTTCACCGCAAGCCTAAATATAGCCCTAGCACGCCTGGCAGTCGACTGAAAGCTCGGGCCCCAGAAAATGCGTTAAAAGCCTAATTCGCCCATCCAAACGTGCCCCCAGAGGAAGGCTTTGGGTACATCTGAACTCCCCAGGGGAGCCTTTACGCAGCCCCACATGCAACTGGACCCTCCGTGTTCGCTCTTTACAACAACCCTAAATATAACCCTAGCCAGCATGGCAGAAGACTGAAACCTCAGGCTCCAGAAAAAGCGTTTCAAGCCCCTTTCGCCCATCCAGAAGTGCCACCAAAGGAAGGCTTTGGGTACAAATGAACTCCCCAGGGGAGCCTTTATGCAGCCCCACATGCAACTGGACCCTCCGTATTCGCTCTTTCACAGCAACCCTAAATATATCCCTGGCCCGCCTGGCAGTCGACTGAAAACTCGGGCCCCAGAAAATGCGTTAAAAGCCTAATTCGCCCATCCAAAAGTGCCCCCAGAGGAAGGCTTTGGGTACAACTGAACTCCCCAGGGGAGCCTTTACGCAGCCCCACATGCAACTGGACCCTCCTTGTTCACTGTTTACGAGCAACCCTAAATATACCCCTAGCCACGATGGCAGAAGACTGAAAACTCGGGCTCCAGAAAATGCGTTTCAAGCCCCATTCACCCATCCAGAAGTGCCCCGAAAGGAAGGCTTTGGGTACAAGTGAACTCCCCAGGGGAGCCTTTATGCAGCCCCACATGCAACTGGACCCTCTGGGTTCACTCTTTCACAGCAAGCCTAAATACAGCCCTAGCATGCCTGGCAGTCGACTGAAAGCTCGGGCCCCAGAAAATGTGTTACGAGCCCCATTCGCCCATCCAAAAGTGCCCCCAAAGGAAGGCTTTGGGTACATCTGAACTCCCCAGGGGAGCCTTTACGCAGCCCCACATGCAACTGGACCCTCCGTGTTCGCTCTTTACAGCAACCCTAAATATAACCCTAGCCAGCATGGCAGAAGACTGAAAACTCGGGCCACAGAAAAAGCGTTTCAAGCCCCTTTCGCCCATCCAGAAGTGCCCCCAAAGGAAGGCTTTGAGTACAAGTGAACTCCCCAGGGGAGCCTTTATGCAGCCCCACATGCAACTGGACCCTCCTTGTTTACTGTTTACGAGCAACCCTAAATATACCCCTAGCCACCATGGCAGAAGACTGAAAACTCGAACCACAGAAAATGCGTTTCAAGCCCCATTCGCCCATCCAGAAGTGCCCCCAAAGGAAGGCTTTGGGTACAACTGAACTCCCCAGGGGAGCCTTTATGCAGCCCCACATGCAACTGGACCCTCCGGGTTCATTCTTTCACCGCAAGCCTAAATATAGCCCTCGGCGCAATGGGAGAAGACTGAAAAAGCGGGCCTTAGAAAACGCATTGCGATTCCCCTTGGACCATCCAAAAGAGCTCCCAAAGGAAGGCTTTGGGTACAACTGGACTCCCCGGGGGAGCCTTAACGCAGCCCCACATGCAACTGGACCCTCCGTATTCGCTCTTTCACAGCAACCCTAAATATAGCCCTGGCCCGCCTGGCAGTCGACTGAAAACTCGGGCCCCAGAAAATGCGTTAAAAGCCTAATTCGCCCATCCAAAAGTGCCCCCAGAGGAAGGCTTTGGGTACAACTGAACTCCCCAGGGGAGCCTTTACGCAGCCCCACATGCAACTGGACCCTCCTTGTTCACTGTTTACGAGCAACCCTAAATATACCCCTAGCCACGATGGCAGAAGACTGAAAACTCGGGCTCCAGAAAATGCGTTTCAAGCCCCATTCACCCATCCAGAAGTGCCCCGAAAGGAAGGCTTTGGGTACAAGTGAACTCCCCAGGGGAGCCTTTATGCAGCCCCACATGCAACTGGACCCTCTGGGTTCACTCTTTCACAGCAAGCCTAAATACAGCCCTAGCATGCCTGGCAGTCGACTGAAAGCTCGGGCCCCAGAAAATGTGTTACGAGCCCCATTCGCCCATCCAAAAGTGCCCCCAAAGGAAGGCTTTGGGTACATCTGAACTCCCCAGGGGAGCCTTTACGCAGCCCCACATGCAACTGGACCCTCCGTGTTCGCTCTTTACAGCAACCCTAAATATAACCCTAGCCAGCATGGCAGAAGACTGAAAACTCGGGCCACAGAAAAAGCGTTTCAAGCCCCTTTCGCCCATCCAGAAGTGCCCCCAAAGGAAGGCTTTGAGTACAAGTGAACTCCCCAGGGGAGCCTTTATGCAGCCCCACATGCAACTGGACCCTCCTTGTTTACTGTTTACGAGCAACCCTAAATATACCCCTAGCCACCATGGCAGAAGACTGAAAACTCGAACCACAGAAAATGCGTTTCAAGCCCCATTCGCCCATCCAGAAGTGCCCCCAAAGGAAGGCTTTGGGTACAACTGAACTCCCCAGGGGAGCCTTTATGCAGCCCCACATGCAACTGGACCCTCCGGGTTCATTCTTTCACCGCAAGCCTAAATATAGCCCTCGGCGCAATGGGAGAAGACTGAAAAAGCGGGCCTTAGAAAACGCATTGCGATTCCCCTTGGACCATCCAAAAGTGCTCCCAAAGGAAGGCTTTGGGTACAACTGGACTCCCCGGGGGAGCCTTAACGCAGCCCCACATGCAACTGGACCCTCCGTATTCGCTCTTTCACAGCAACCCTAAATATAGCCCTGGCCCGCCTGGCAGTCGACTGAAAACTCGGGCCCCAGAAAATGCGTTAAAAGCCTAATTCGCCCATCCAAAAGTGCCCCCAGAGGAAGGCTTTGGGTACAACTGAACTCCCCAGGGGAGCCTATACGCAGCCCCACATGCAACTGGACGCTCCTTGTTCACTGTTTATGAGCAACCCTAAATATACCCCTAGCCTCCATGGCAGAAGACTAAAAACTCGGGTTCCAGAAAATGCGTTTCAAGCCCCATTCACCGATCCAGAAGTGCCCCCAAAGGAAGGCTTTGGGTACAACTGAACTCCCCAGGGGAGCCTTTATGCAGCCCCACATGCAACTGGACCCTCCGGGTTCACTCTTTCACTGCAAGCCTAAATATAGCCCTAGCACGCCTGGCAGTCGACTGAAAGCTCGGGCCACAGAAAATGTGTTACGAGCCCCATTCGCCCATCCAAAAGTGCCCCCAAAGGAAGGCTTTGGGTACATCTGAACTCCCCAGGGGAGCCTTTATGCAGCCCCACATGCAACTGGACCCTCCATGTTCGCTCTTTACAGCAACCCTAAATATAACCCTAGCCAGCATGGCAGAAGACTGAAAATTCGGGCCCCAGAAAATGCGTTTCAAGCCCCATTCACCCATCAAGAAGTGCCCCCAAAGGAAGGCTTTGGGTACAACTGAACTCCCCAGGGGAGCCTTTATGCAGCCCCACATGCAACTGGACCCTCCGTATTCGCTCTTTCACAGCAACCCTAAATATAGCCCTGGCCCGCCTGGCAGTCGACTGAAAACTCGGGCCCCAGAAAATGCGTTAAAAACCTAATTCGCCCATCCAAAAGTGCCCCCAGAGGAAGGCTTTGGGTACAACTGAACTCCCCAGGGGAGCCTTTACGCAGCCCCACATGCAACTGAACCCTCCTTGTTCAATGTTTACGAGCAACCCTAAATATAACCCAAGCCAGCATGGCAGAATACTGAAAACTCGGGCCACACAAAAAGCGTTTCAAGCCCCTTTCGCCCATCCAGAAGTGCCCCCAAAGGAAGGCTTTGGGTACAACTGAACTCCCCAGGGGAGCCTTTCTGCAGCCCCACATGCAACTGGACCCTCCGGGTTCACTCTTTCACCGCAAGCCTAAATATAGCCCTAGCACGCCTGGCAGTCGACTGAAAGTTCGAGCCACAGAAAATGTGTTACGAGCCCTTTTGCCCATCCAAAAGTGCCCCCAAATAAAGGCTTTGGGTACATCTGAACTCCCCAGGGGAGCCTTAACGCAGCCCCACATGCAACTGGACCCTCCGTATTCGCTCTTTCACAGCAACCCTAAATATACCCCTGGCCCGCATGGCACAAGACTGAAAAATCGGGCCCCAGAAAACGTGCTACAAGCCCCATTCGCCCATCCAAAAGTGCCCCCAAAGGATGGCTTTGGGTACAACTGAACTCCCCAGGGGAGCCTTTATGCAGCCCCACATGCAACTGGACCCTCCGGGTTCACTCTTTCACCGCAAGCCTAAATATAGCCCTCGGCGCAAAGGGAGAAGACTGAAAAAGCGGGCCTCAGAAAACGCATTGCGATTCCCCTTGGACCATCCAAATGTGCCCCCAAAGGTAGGCTTTGGGTACAACTGGACTCCCCAGGGGAGCCTTTACGCAGCCCCACATGCAACTGGACCCTCCGGGTTCACTCTTTCACCGCAAGCCTAAATGTATCCCTCGGCGCAATGGGAGAAGACTGAAAAAGCGGGCCTAAGAAAACGCATTGCGATTCCCCTTGGACCATCCAAAAGTGCTCCCAAAGGAAGGCTTTGGGTACAACTGGACTCCTCAGGGGAGCCTTAACGCAGCCCCACAAGCAACTGGACCCTCCGTTTTCACTCTTTACAGCAACCCTAAATATAACCCTATCCAGCATGGCAGAAGACTGAAAACTCGGGCTCCAGAAAAAGCGTTTCAAGCCCCATTCACCCATCCAGAAGTGCCCCCAAAGGAAGGCTTTGGGTACAAGTGAACTCCCCAGGGGAGCCTTTATGCAGCCCCACATGCAACTGGACCCTCCGTTTTCACTCTTTACAGCAACCCTAAATATAACCCTATCCAGCATGGCAGAAGACTGAAAACTCGGGCTCCAGAAAATGCGTTTCAAGCCCCATTCACCCATCCAGAAGTGCCCCCAAAGGAAGGCTTTGGGTACAAGTGAACTCCCCAGGGGAGCATTTATGCAGCCCCACATGCAACTGGACCCTCCGGGTTCACTCTTTCACCGCAACCCTAAATATAGCCCTGGCCCGCCTGGCAGCCGACTGAAAACTCGGGCCCCAGAAAATGCGTTAAAAGCCTAATTCGCCCATCCAGAAGTGCCCCCAGAGGAAGGCTTTGGGTACAACTGAATTCCCAAGGGGAGCCTTTATGCAGCCCCACATGCAAATGAACCCTCCTTGTTCACTGTTTACGAGCAACCCTAAATATACCCCTAGCCAGCATGGCAGAAGACTGAAAACTCGGGCCACAGAAAAAGCGTTTCAAGCCCCTTTCGCCCATCCAAAAGTGCCCCCAAAGGAAGGCTGTGGGTACAAGTGAACTCCCCAGGGGAGCCTTTATGCAGCCCCACATGCAACTGGACCCTCCGGGTTCACTCTTTCACAGCAAGCCTAAATATAGCCCTCGGCGCAATGGGAGAAGACTGAAAAAGCGGGCCTCAGAAAACGCATTGCGATTCCCCTTGGACCATCCAAAAGTGCCCCCAGAGGAAGGCTTTGGGTACAAGTGAACTCCCCAGAGGAGCCTTTACGCAGGCCCACATGCAACTGGACCCTCCGTGTTCGCTCTTTACAGCAACCCTAAATATAACCCTAGCCAGCATGGCAGAAGACTGAAAACTCGGACCACAGAAAAAGCGTTTCAAGCCCCTTTCGCCCATCCAGAAGTGCCCCCAAAGGAAGGCTTTGGGTACATCTCAACTCCCCAGGGGAGCCTCTACGCAGCCCCACATGCAACTGGACCCTCCTTGTTCGCTCATTCACAGCAACCCTAAATATAGCCCTGGGCGCAATGGGAGAATACTGAAAAAGCGGGTCTCAGAAAACGCATTGCGATTCCCCTTGGACCATCCAAAAGTGCCCCCAAAGGAAGGCTTTGGGTACAACTGGACTCCCCAGGGGAGCCTTTATGCAGCCCCACATGCAACTGGACCCTCCGTATTCGCTCTTTCACAGCAACCCTAAATATAGCCCTCGCCCGCCTGGCAGTCGACTAAAAACTTGGGCCCCAGAAAATGCGTTAAAAGCCTAATTTGCCCATCCAAAAGTGCCCCGAAAGGAAGGCTTTGGGTACAACTGAACTCCCCAGGGGAGCCTTTATGCAGCCCCACATGCAACTGGACCCTCCTTGTTCACTGTTTACGAGCAACCCTAAATATACCCCTAGCCAGCATGGCAGAAGACTGAAAACTCGGGCCACAGAAAAAGCGTTTCAAGCCCCTTTCACCCATCCAGAAGTGCCCCCAAAGGAAGGCTTTGGGTACAAGTGAACTCCCCAGGGGAGCCTTTATGCAGCCCCACATGCAACTTGACCCTCAGTGTTCGCTCTTTCACAGCAACCATAAATATAGCCCTGGCCCGCCTGGCAGTCGACTGAAAACTCGGGCCCCAGAAAGTGCATTTTAATGCCTAATTTGCCCATCCAAAAGTGCCCCCAGAGGAAGGCTTTGGGTACAAGTGAACTCCCCAGGGGAGCCTTTACGCAGCCCCACATGCAACTGGACTCTCCGTGTTCGCTCTTTATAGCAACCCTAAATATAACCCTAGCCAGCACGGCAGAAGACTGAAAACTCGGGCCACAGAAAAAGCGTTTCAAGCCCCTTTCGCCCATCCAGAAGTGCCCCCAAAGGAAGGCTTTGGGTACAAGTGAACTCCCCAGGGGAGCCTTTCTGCAGCCCCACATGCAACTGGACCCTCCGTATACGCTCTTTCACAGCAACCCTAAATATAACCCTGGCCCGCATGGCACACGACTGAAAAATCGGGCCCCAGAAAACGTGCTACAAGCCCCATTCGCCCAGCCAAAAGTGAGCCCAAAGGAAGGCTTTGGGTACATCTGAACTCCCCAGGGGAGCCTTTACGCAGCCCCACATGCAACTGGACCCTCAGTTTTCACTCTTTACAGCAACCCTAAATATAACCCTAGCCAGCATGGCAGAAGACTGAAAACTCGGGCCACAGAAAAAGCGTTTCAAGCCCCATTCACCCATACAGAAGTGCCCCCAAAGGAAGGCTTTGGGTACAAGTGAACTCCCCAGGGGAGCATTTATGCAGCCCCACATGCAACTGGACCCTCCGGGTTCACTCTTTCACCGCAACCCTAAATATAACCCTGGCCCGCCTGGCAGCCGACTGAAAACTCGGGCCCCAGAAAATGCGTTAAAAGCCTAATTCGCCCATCCAAAAGTGCCCCCAGAGGAAGGCTTTGGGTACAACTGAATTCCCCAGGGGAGCCTTTACGCAGCCCCACATGCAACTGAACCCTCCTTGTTCAATGTTTACGAGCAACCCTAAATATAACCCAAGCCAGCATGGCAGAATACTGAAAACTCGGGCCACAGAAAAAGCGTTTCAAGCCCCTTTCGCCCATCCAGAAGTGCCCCCAAAGGAAGGCTTTGGGTACAACTGAACTCCCCAGGGGAGCCTTTATGCAGCCCCACATGCAACTGGACCCTCCGGGTTCACTCTTTCACCGCAAGCCTAAATATAGCCCTAGCACGCCTGGCAGTCGACTGAAAGTTCGAGCCACAGAAAATGTGTTACGAGCCCTTTTGCCCATCCAAAAGTGCCCCCAAATAAAGGCTTTGGGTACATCTGAACTCCCCAGGGGAGCCTTAACGCAGCCCCACATGCAACTGGACCCTCCGTATTCGCTCTTTCACAGCAACCCTAAATATACCCCTGGCCCGCATGGCACAAGACTGAAAGTTCGAGCCACAGAAAAAGCGTTTCAAGCCCCGTTCGCCCATCCAGAAGTGCCCCCAAAGGAAGGCTTTGGGTACAAGTGAACTCCCCAGGGGAGCCTTTATGCAGCCCCACATGCAACTGGACCCTCCGGGTTCACTCTTTCACCGCAAGCCTAAATATAGCCCTCGTCGCAATGGGAGAAGACTGAAAAAGCGGGCCTCAGAAAACGCATTAAAAGCCTAATTCGCCCATCCAAAAGTGCCCCCAGAGGAAGGCTTTGGGTACAAGTGAACTCCCCAGAGGAGCCTTTACGCAGGCCCACATGCAACTGGACCCTCCGTGTTCGCTCTTTACAGCAACCCTAAATATAACCCTAGCCAGCATGGCAGAAGACTGAAAACTCGGACCACAGAAAAAGCGTTTCAAGCCCCTTTCGCCCATCCAGAAGTGCCCCCAAAGGAAGGCTTTGGGTACATCTCAACTCACCAGGGGAGCCTCTACGCAGCCCCACATGCAACTGGACCCTCCTTGTTCGCTCTTTCACAGCAACCCTAAATATAGCCCTGGGCGCAATGGGAGAATACTGAAAAAGCGGGCCTCAGAAAACGCATTGCGATTCCCCTTGGACCATCCAAAAGTGCCCCCAAAGGAAGGCTTTGGGTACAACTGGACTCCCCAGGGGAGCCTTTATGCAGCCCCACATGCAACTGGACCCTCCGTATTCGCTCTTTCACAGCAACCCTAAATATAGCCCTCGCCCGCCTGGCAGTCGACTAAAAACTTGGGCCCCAGAAAATGCGTTAAAAGCCTAATTTGCCCATCCAAAAGTGCCCCGAAAGGAAGGCTTTGGGTACAACTGAACTCCCCAGGGGAGCCTTTATGCAGCCCCACATGCAACTGGACCCTCCTTGTTCACTGTTTACGAGCAACCCTAAATATACCCCTAGCCAGCATGGCAGAAGAATGAAAACTCGGGCCACAGAAAAAGCGTTTCAAGCCCCTTTCACCCATCCAGAAGTGCCCCCAAAGGAAGGCTTTGGGTACAAGTGAACTCCCCAGGGGAGCCTTTATGCAGCCCCACATGCAACTTGACCCTCAGTGTTCGCTCTTTCACAGCAACCATAAATATAGCCCTGGCCCGCCTGGCAGTCGACTGAAAACTCGGGCCCCAGAAAATGCATTTTAATGCCTAATTTGCCCATCCAAAAGTGCCCCCAGAGGAAGGCTTTGGGTACAAGTGAACTCCCCAGGGGAGCCTTTACGCAGCCCCACATGCAACTGGACTCTCCGTGTTCGCTCTTTATAGCAACCCTAAATATAACCCTAGCCAGCACGGCAGAAGACTGAAAACTCGGGCCACAGAAAAAGCGTTTCAAGCCCCTTTCGCCCATCCAGAAGTGCCCCCAAAGGAAGGCTTTGGGTACAAGTGAACTCCCCAGGGGAGCCTTTCTGCAGCCCCACATGCAACTGGACCCTCCGTATACGCTCTTTCACAGCAACCCTAAATATAACCCTGGCCCGCATGGCACACGACTGAAAAATCGGGCCCCAGAAAACGTGCTACAAGCCCCATTCGCCCAGCCAAAAGTGAGCCCAAAGGAAGGCTTTGGGTACATCTGAACTCCCCAGGGGAGCCTTTACGCAGCCCCACATGCAACTGGACCCTCAGTTTTCACTCTTTACAGCAACCCTAAATATAACCCTAGCCAGCATGGCAGAAGACTGAAAACTCGGGCCACAGAAAAAGCGTTTCAAGCCCCATTCACCCATACAGAAGTGCCCCCAAAGGAAGGCTTTGGGTACAAGTGAACTCCCCAGGGGAGCATTTATGCAGCCCCACATGCAACTGGACCCTCCGGGTTCACTCTTTCACCGCAACCCTAAATATAACCCTGGCCCGCCTGGCAGCCGACTGAAAACTCGGGCCCCAGAAAATGCGTTAAAAGCCTAATTCGCCCATCCAAAAGTGCCCCCAGAGGAAGGCTTTGGGTACAACTGAATTCCCCAGGGGAGCCTTTACGCAGCCCCACATGCAACTGAACCCTCCTTGTTCAATGTTTACGAGCAACCCTAAATATAACCCAAGCCAGCATGGCAGAATACTGAAAACTCGGGCCACAGAAAAAGCGTTTCAAGCCCCTTTCGCCCATCCAGAAGTGCCCCCAAAGGAAGGCTTTGGGTACAACTGAACTCCCCAGGGGAGCCTTTATGCAGCCCCACATGCAACTGGACCCTCCGGGTTCACTCTTTCACCGCAAGCCTAAATATAGCCCTAGCACGCCTGGCAGTCGACTGAAAGTTCGAGCCACAGAAAATGTGTTACGAGCCCTTTTGCCCATCCAAAAGTGCCCCCAAATAAAGGCTTTGGGTACATCTGAACTCCCCAGGGGAGCCTTAACGCAGCCCCACATGCAACTGGACCCTCCGTATTCGCTCTTTCACAGCAACCCTAAATATACCCCTGGCCCGCATGGCACAAGACTGAAAAATCGGGCCCCAGAAAACGTGCTACAAGCCCCATTCGCCCATCCAAAAGTGCCCCCAAAGGATGGCTTTGGGTACAACTGAACTCCCCAGGGGAGCCTTTATGCAGCCCCACATGCAACTGGACCCTCCGGGTTCACTCTTTCACCGCAAGCCTAAATATAGCCCTCGGCGCAAAGGGAGAAGACTGAAAAAGCGGGCCTCAGAAAACGCATTGCGATTCCCCTTGGACCATCCAAAAGTGCCCCCAAAGGTAGGCTTTGGGTACAACTGGACTCCCCAGGGGAGCCTTAACGCAGCCCCACATGCAACTGGACCCTCCTTGTTCACTGTTTATGAGCAACCCTAAATATTCCCCTAGCCACCATTGCAGAAGACTGAAAACTCGGGCCACAGAAAAAGCGTTTCAAGCCCCTTTCGCCCATCCAGAAGTGCCCCCAAAGGAAGGCTTTGGGTACAAGTGAACTCCCCAGGGGAGCCTTTATGCAGCCCCACATGCAACTGGACCCTCCGGGTTCACTCTTTCACCGCAAGCCTAAATATAGCCCTCGGCGCAATGGGAGAAGACTGAAAAAGCGGGCCTCAGAAAACGCATTGCGATTCCCCTTGGACCATCCAAAAGTGCCCCCAAAGGAAGGCTTTGGGTACAACTGGACTCCCCAGGGGAGCCTTTACGCAGCCCCACATGCAACTGGACCCTCCGGGTTCACTCTTTCACCGCAAGCCTAAATGTATCCCTCGGCGCAATGGGAGAAGACTGAAAAAGCGGGCCTAAGAAAACGCATTGCGATTCCCCTTGGACCATCCAAAAGTGCTCCCAAAGGAAGGCTTTGGGTACAACTGGACTCCTCAGGGGAGCCTTAACGCAGCCCCACATGCAACTGGACCCTCCGGGTTCACTCTTTCACAGCAACCCTAAATATAGCCCTGGCCCGCCTGGCAGTCGACTGAAAACTCGGGCCCCAGAAAACGTGCTACAAGCCCAATTCGACCATCCAAAAGTGCCCCCAAAGGAAAACTTTGGGTACAACTGAACTCCCCAGGGGAGCCTTTATGCAGGCCCATACGCTACTGGACCCTCCTTGTTCACTGTTTACGAGCAACCCTAAATATACCCCTAGCCACCATGGCAGAAGACTGAAAACTCGGGCTCCAGAAAATGCGTTTCAAGCCCCATTCACCCATCCAGAAGTGCCCCCAAAGGAAGGCTTTGGGTACAACTGAACTCCCCAGGGGAGCCTTTACGCAGCCCCACATGCAACTGGACCCTCCGGGTTCACTCTTTCACCGCAAGCCTAAATGTATCCCTCGGCGCAATGGGAGAAGACTGAAAAAGCGGGCCTAAGAAAACGCATTGCGATTCCCCTTGGACCATCCAAAAGTGCTTCCAAAGGAAGGCTTTGGGTATAACTGGACTCCTCAGGGGAGCCTTAACGCAGCCCCACATGCAACTGGACCCTCCGGGTTCACTCTTTCACAGCAACCCTAAATATAGCCCTGGCCCGCCTGGCAGTCGACTGAAAACTCGGGCCCCAGAAAACGTGCTACAAGCCCAATTCGACCATCCAAAAGTGCCCCCAAAGGAAGGCTTTGGGTACAACTGAACTCCCCAGGGGAGCCTTTATGCAGGCCCATACGCAACTGGACCCCCCCTGTTCGCTGTTTACAAGCAACCCTTAATATAACACTAGCCAGCATGGCAGAAAACTGAAAACGCGGGCCACAGAAAAAGCATTTCAAGCCCCATTCACCCATCCAGAAGTGCCCCCAAAGGAAGGCTTTGGGTACAAGTGAACTCCCCAGGGGAGCCTTTATGCAGGCCCATACGCAACTGGACCCCCCGTGTTCGCTGTTTACAAGTAACCCTAAAGATAACACTAGCCAGCATGGCAGAAAACTGAAAACTCGGGCCACAGTAAAACTGTTAAAAGCCTAATTCGCCCATCCGAAAGTGCCCCCAAAGGAAGGCATTGGGTACAACTGAACTCTCCAGGGGAGCCTTTATGCAGCCCTACATGCAACTGGACCCTCCAGGTTCACTCTTTCACAGCAACCCTAAATATAGCCCTGGCCCGCCTGGCAGTCGACTGAAAACTCGGGCTCCAGAAAATGCGTTTCAAGCCCCATTCACCCATCCAGAAGTGCCCCCAAAGGAAGGCTTTGGGTACAAGTGAACTCCCCAGGGGAGCCTTTACGCAGCCCCACATGCAACTGGACCCTCCTTGTTCACTGTTTACGATCAACCCTAAATATACCCCTAGCCACTTTGGCAGAAGACTGAAAACTCGGGCTCCAGAAAATGCGTTTCAAGCCCCATTCACCCATCCAGAAGTGCCCCCAAAGGAAGGCTTTGGGTACAACTGAACTCCCCA
>NW_027076250.1:0-20410 GCF_963932015.1 Anas acuta | reverse complement strand
GGCTGCCGGGGGGGGGGAGGGCCGGGGCTGGGTGCCGATTGCCCCATTTTTGGGTTCTTTTTATTCAATTTTTAATCTTTTTTCTCTCTTTTTCCACACCCCGAAGAGCGGCGCTCGCATCAACATCTCAGAAGGGAACTGCCCCGAGCGGATCATCACCCTGGCCGGCCCCACCAACGCCATCTTCAAAGCTTTTGCGATGATCATCGACAAACTGGAAGAGGTGCGTGGCTCCCCCCGCCCCCCACCCTATTCCTCAGGGGGGGTTTCTCCCCCTGAAGACCCCATGCAGGGCTGGTTCTGCCCCCCCCTGCATCTCCTGTGGAGCCGGAAGGTTTTTTTTTTTTTTTTTGGGGGGTGGCCAGGCTGTGTTCCACGTGGCCTGCCCCAGGAGGATCTTTGCCCTGTTCCCTGTGGGGTCAGGGTGCGGGGTGGGGGCTGCAGCGCTTCCCTCGTGCCTGCTCCTGGCCTTTTGTGCCTCCTGCCCAAGCCTTGGGGCCCTGAGGGGGGGTTTTGGGGGCTCGAAAATGCCCCGTGGCTATCGGAGAAATGGATTTGGATGGATCGGGGTTTGGGAGCCCTGCTGGGTTCGTGCTCCTGGCCCTCCCCGCCCGCCTGGGGGTGCGGTGGGGGCTCGGCTTCGCCTCCAGCCCTGCCGAGGAGGGGTCCTGGGGGTGCCGCGGTGCTGACGGAGAGGAGCTGCACCCCGTGGAACCGCAGGTGGAGTGGGGGTCCCCGACCCCACGCAGCCCAAATCCCGGCTGCGGTGTGAGGAGCTTTTGGGGCTTCCCTGTGGCTTTTGGAAGGGGGAGCTCCCTCCCCTGCTGTGGGTACGACTCCTCAGCCCTCCCCTCTTTTGGGGCGCCCTCACCCCCTTTTAAATTCGGGCCCCCTCCTCCTCGGAGGCAGCCTGGCGCTGGCAGATGTCCCCGACCCCCTCTGCTCAGCTGAAAATTGGAAAATACCGAAAATTTGGGAGCCCGGAGCCCTCCACGGGCTCAGCCCCGTCCCGGCTCTGCCGCCACCGCTCGGCTTCCCCTTTACTAGGTCAGCTCAGCCCCCCCAGGCTCCCCTCCCCCTGCACCCACGGCTGCTGCTCTGCGCTGCCTCCTTTTTCCCCCCCCGGCTGCTCCTGCCCTCCTCCCCCTCGTTAGTCCCCCTCGTTAAGAGGGGAGGCTCTGAGATACCCCAGGAGCTGCCTGCTGGGGGGCACCGAGCCCCCAGCCCCATTTCCATCAGCGCAGCCGCTTCACAGAATCCCCCACAGCTGAGTGGGGTGGCTAAAAACCTCCGTGATGCTTTAAAAAAGCAAACAAAAACTATCATTTCACCGACGCACCAAGAAGAGGAGCTAATTTACCCGTTTTCACCCCAAAAAAAGCACTTATGGTGATTCCCCAACCAAACAAAACCCCTGCGGAACGGACCCGGGGAGCCACCCGGGGGGGGTTTGCCCCTGCTTGCCCCTCGTAGCTCCTTCCTCCCCGACCCTCCGGTGAGGGTGCTGAGCCCGGTGGCCCCCCCCCTGAATTCCTCCTCTTCCTCGCAGGACATCAGCAGCTCCATGACCAACAGCACGGCCGCCAGCCGGCCCCCGGTCACCCTCCGGCTCGTGGTCCCCGCCAGCCAGTGCGGCTCCCTCATTGGCAAAGGAGGCTGCAAGATCAAAGAGATCCGAGAGGTAGGTGCTGCTGGGCCCCCCCCATCTCACGGGGAGGGTTTTAAGGGGGTAAATCCTCGTTTCAGCCCCCCCCCTCGTGTGGCCCTAAAAGGGGGGGAGGTGGCATCGCTTGGCCTTTGTGGCTCCTCGTATTTTTAGGACTCGGGAAACTGAGCCTGCGGGGCACGGCTTCCCGGCAGCGCCACGCTTGGGTTCCTGCCCCCCCTGAACTCTAAATTCCCCCTCTCCAGGCTTTATTTTCCTCCGTTTCCCCCCCCCCCCAGAGGGAGGTGCCTAATGCTGCTTAGCTCCGGGTGCTGCTGGATTAACCCTGCAGCACTCGGGATCCGGGGGAAAAGCTCCTGCCCCGTTCCTCCTCCTCCTCCTCCCGAATTATTTCCAGCTGGGATTAAAGGGCTTTACTTCGGAGCTGCTGGGGGGGGTGCTCTCGGGGCTATGAATAACTCCTCCCCGCCGAGCTCAGCGCCCTGCCCGGCTCTCAGCTCCTATTTTTACCACCTCAATGTGTCCCCCCCCCCCTCCCTTAACCCCGCAGAGCACGGGGGCGCAGGTGCAGGTGGCGGGGGACATGCTGCCCAACTCCACCGAGCGAGCCATCACCATCGCCGGGATCCCACAGTCCATCATCGAGTGCGTCAAACAGATCTGCGTCGTCATGCTGGAGGTAGGAACCCCAAAAGGGCTGACAGGAACCCCCCCAAGGGCTAACAAACCCCAAAAAGGGCTAGGGAACCCCCCCCAAGGGCTAACAAACCCCAAAAAGGGCTGGGGAACCCCAAAAGGGCTGACAGGAACCCCCCCAAGGGCTAACAGAAACCCCAAAAGGGTTGAGGAACCCCAAAAGGGCTAACAGGAACCCCAAAAGGGCTGAGGAACCCCCCCAAGGGCTAACAGAAACCCCAAAAGGGCTGAGGAACCCCAAAAAGGCTGGGGACCCCCCCCAAAAGGGCTGACAGAAACCCCCTGAGGGCAACCCACCAAGGGTTGAGGAAGCCCCCAAAGGCTGAGGGAACCCCCCTGAGGCTTGAGGAACCCCCCAAAGGTTGGGAGGAGGCTGCTGGGGGGGATTTGGGGGGGGGGGTTTGAGGTTAAAATCTCCACTTTGGGGGTGCTTAAAATGGGCTCGAGCCCCGTCCTCCCGAGCTGCTGCCCACGTGGGGACACCGAGTGGCATCGTGCGTGCCCCAAACCTCCCTCACCTCCTCCCTGCATGGAAAAAGGGAAAAATAGGATTATTTTGTAGCCTTTGAGGCCCTGCACGGTCCCCGAGGGGGGGGAAAAAACGGGATTTAGGGTCATTTTGCAGCCCCCGCGGTGCCTAACCTTGCCTTTCTCCGCCTGTCACCCAGTCCCCCCCGAAGGGCGTCACCATCCCGTACCGGCCCAAGCCCTCCAGCTCTCCCGTCATCTTTGCAGGCGGTCAGGTGAGGCCTCTCCTCTGCTCCTGGGGTGCTGGGGGGGGGCTTTTTTTTGGGGTGGGGGGGCCGCTGGTGGTGTGTGTTTGCGTGCTTCAACCTCTCCGTGCGCCTCGGGTCTGCCTGCGCCGCTGCTTTGGGGTCGCTTCGGGGCCACCCCGAGCCCCCCCCATGCTGAGCTGTGGGGTGCAGGAGGGCAGAGGTTTGGGGGGGGGGGGTGTGGGGGGGCAGTTTGGGGTCGGGGGGGTGCTGGTAAATTATCCTGGAGCCACCAGGCTGGGTCCCAGCGTGGTGGTGGTGGGGATGGGATCAAACTGGGACAGCTCTGGGCTGTGCCCCCCCCACCTCGGGGGGGCTCTGAGGGGCTCTGCGCCCTGTTTGGGGGGGGGGGGGTGATGGACCCGGAGTCTGTGGGGGGGGGGTCTTTGTGCTTTTGGGGCTGGATTTTAGGGCTGCCTGTGGCTTGGGAAGGGCTGGGGGGGCTGCAAGGCCTCACCCCGATGAGGGGAGGGTGCTGGGGGGGGGTGTGGGGGGGGGAGCCAGCAGGGGAGGGGGGCTCCAGCCCCTCCTGCGCTGCTCCTTGAGGGGGGGGGCACCCTGTGCCACCCCCTGGCTGTAAACCCCGAGCCCCCCCCAGCCCTTTGGGGCCACGCTGGTCCCCTCTGGGCGAGATAGGAGGTGGGATTTTTTTTTTGTGGGGGGGTTGGGGGGGGGGGGATTTGGGGGCACGGCCCCCCCCACCCTGCAGCTCCCGGGACTGCTTGGAGCACCAGGGCCACTCGCAGACTCCTCCGCTGCCTCTGTGCTGCCCCCCCCCCAGCAGGGTGGGGGCATGCTGAGATTTGGGGAGCTTTTTTTTTTTGGGGGGGGGGGGCAGGGGGAAAAAAAAAAGTGCCCCCCCTCGCTGCCAGCCCCTGGGGGTTTTGCTAGGGCAGAGCCACGGCCACGCGGGCCGGATCCAGCGCTGTGGCCGGGGGGTGGGTGGGCTGGGGGGGGGCAGGGGGGGCTACAGCCAGCTCTGTGCATGGGGGGGCTGCCCACGAGCCCCCCCCATTCCCCTTAGAGCCAGGCCTTTTGCCTGCCACGCTCATTTGGGATTGGAGCTGCTGCTGTTTGCCCCCCCCCCCCTCCACACCCCACCTTCACCTCGGCCCCCCCCTCCTTGCCCCCCCCCACCTCTTCCTTCCTCCCCTCCTCCTCCTCTTCCAGCCCCCCCCCCTCTCTCCAACAGCTTTTCCTGCCGCTCTACGCCCGGGGAGGGGGAGCGCCAGGCATCACCCCCCCCACCCCAAAAAAAAAAAAAAAAAAAAAAAACACCCTTTTGGTGCTTTTTTTTTTTTTTGGGGTGTGGGGGGGGCCCAGCCCCACGGCCCCCCTCCTCCCCCCAGCCCGGGAGCCGGCTGCCCCCCCCTTTAGAGCAGTGAGGAGCAGGCTCCCACCGGCCACGCAGCTCTCCCCACCCCTTCCCCTTCATCTTTCCACCCCCCCCTCCTCATTTTTCCACCCCTGTGCCCCCCCCCACGTCCCTTAAACCCTTTAAACCCCCCCCTGCCGGCCCGGGGGCCCGTCGCACCCCTTTAATAATCCCCCTTTCCCCCCCCCCCAGCTCAGAGCCGTGCGTTAGAGCAGGGTCGTCCCCTTGGCAAGGGGAAGAGAGCCGATGGCGCTGGTGGAGAAAAAAAAAAAAAAAAAAAAAAATTTTTTTTTTTGTATTATTATTTTTTTTTTTCTCTATCTTTTGATTATTTTTGATTTATTTTGTGGTGTTAGCGGAAGGTTTCGGATTGCCAGCCCTGGAGACTGAAGTCCTCTAATTTATCCACAGGACAGGTACAGCAGCGGCAGTGCGAGCTACCCCCACACCGCCCCATCCATGTGCCTCAACTCTGACTTGGAGGGACCACCTCAGGAGGTGAGAGGGGAGCTCAGTCTCCACGGCCCGTTCAATCCTTGGCCTCTCTGAGACTGCCAACGAGGGTGGCATTTTATTTTCCCCGTCCCTGTCCCCTCAAAAAAAAAAAAAATAATGAAAACGACCAAAAAAATAAGAAAAATCTATCCAAGCGCCCCCCTTCCCGACCAACCGAAAATGCCAAAAAAAAAAAAAAAAATCTATCCGAGTGACCCCCCCCTTTCCCGGTGGCTTTTTTTCTTTTTTTTTTTTTTTCTTTTTTTTCCTTTTTTTTCCTTTTTATTTTTGTGCTGTGGACTCCTGTCCACGTGGGAACTGGACTCTGAGCCCACCAAAACCTCTCCTCACGCAGGCCACCCGGCAGCCACTGCATGGCAACGAACTTGGGCCAATTCCAGCCTGGGCTGTCCGGTGACCTGGAAGTGAGGCTGTGTACCCCCCCTCTCCCCCCTGCCTCTCCCACCTCCCCCCCCCACCCCATTTTCCCACCCCCCCACCACCACCACCACAAAACGACCCCCCTTTAGCCAGCCAGGCTCCCCCCCGACCCCCCTTTACCCGCCCCCTGATCCCCCCCAGCCCGTGACTCTGGGGAGCTGTGGCTGCCCCCAGACCCTCGAGGCGTGGAGTTGGCAGGTCAGGCACTCAGCGCCCCCCCCACCCCAAAACACCCCCGAAACACCCCCGAGAGCCTCTTTTTGCCCCCCCAAACCCCCCCTCTTTGCCTTTAGCAGCGGTAGCCAGCTCCAGCAGCTCACCTTTTTCCCTAGGAGTGACGAGAGGACTCGCAGCGGGACATTTTTCCTTGATTTTTTCTCTTTTTTTTTTTTTTTTTTTTTTTTTTTGGAGGGGTTGGGGGAGGAAAAAAAAAAAAAGCTCTGGGGGGGGGGGGTCGGGGAAGGCTGGGGCCGGGAGCTAGCAGGGCTGGCGGGCGCTGGAGACCCTCCCCTGTCGGCGAGGCGGATTTGGGGGGGGGGGCGCAGGGCTGTAGGAGCAGCGTCGGACTCCACCACACCATACATCTTCATCAAGATCCCAGCCGTTCCGGCCGTCTGCCACCCCCTTTTTTTTATTTTTTATTATTTTTATTATTTTTTTAATTATTATTATTTCTCTTTTTAACGATTTTTTTCTTATTTTTTTATTTTTTTGGGGGGGGGACGGCGCCCTCCTTGGCCACTCCCTCCCTCCCTGCGACCGCCACCTCAGGCCAATTCGAGAGATTTTCCCTCCCCCATATCTCCCCCCCCCTAAAAGCCCTCTCCCAAATCTTTTAGGGACTGCTTGGTCCAGCACTGTCCGCCCCCCCCGCCTCTCCTGTCCCCCCCCCCTCGCCCCGGAGAACTCTCCGCCCGGCTCTCCGCCTTCCTGGCTAGTTGAGATGTGCCCCGGGGTGGCTGTGTCCGATGGGCGTTAATCGGACTCTTTTTTTTCCTCCTTTTTTTTTTAGGCCTATACCATTCAAGGACAGTATGCCATTCCACAGCCAGATGTAAGTTTTGGTTTTCGACTCTCTTTTCTTCCCATCCACCCTCTTTTTCCCCCCCCCCCCCCCTTTCCTCCCCCCTTTTCCTCCAAAATTTTTCTCCCCCCCCTCCCCACCGCTGCTTTGTTCCTCGGGCTGGGGAAAAAACTTGACCCTGAGCCAAACTTCCCCCCCCAAAAAACTCCCCCCCCAAAAAACTCTCGCCGCTCCTGCAGCCAGCTTCACCTGCTCTCAGAGCTCTCCTCCTCCCTTCTCTCCTCCTTTTTTTTTTTATTTTTTGTTTTTTCCGCTCTCCCCCCGCCTTGGCATTTCACACGAGCTCCGGCTTTCCCTCCTCCTCCCCTCCCGAATTTGGCACCGAGCCCCCCCCTTGGGGGGGGATTAAAAACCAAAAACCAAACCAAATGACAGCGCACGGCCTCGCTGCCACCGTGGCTCTCCCGGGGCTGCTGGGGACGGGGGTGACATTTTGGGTGCCCCCCCACGACACCTTTGGGTGCTGCCCCAGCTCTTTTGGGACCTCTGGCACCCGTTGTGCTGCTCCCTCGGGCTCCTTGCAGGCTTTTTGGGGGGGTCCTGGCAGCCTTAGAGCAGCGAGGGGGGGCTCTAATAAAGGGGTGGGCTCTGATGGGGGGGTTTTGATGTGGGGGGGGCTCTGCCAGGCCAGGAGGGCAGGAGGAAGCCGGGCTCCATCCCGCCCCCCCCCCTCCATCGCATCCCTCTCCCCCCTCATGGTGTGGTGCGAGCACCTCGGCCCTCCTGCTCCTCGCTTCTCCGGGGGGGGGGGGGGGGTTTCAGGGGTGGGCACAGCCCCCCCCAGCCCAAAATTTGGGGAGGGTGGGGGGGGGATGACACCGCTTCTGCTCGCCGTATCGGTGCCCGCTGCGAGTCCTGGCCCTTTTGGGCTGGCGCAGCAACTAACAGCAGCTTTTTTTGTTGTTTTTCTTTTTTTTTGTTTTTTCTCCTTTTTTTGTTTTTTCTCTTTTTTTCTCTTTTTTTGTTTTTTTTTTCTCTCCCCTCCAGCTGACCAAGCTGCACCAGTTGGCGATGCAACAGTCCCACTTCCCCATGTCTCATGGCAACACTGGATTCAGTGGTATGGGAACTCCTCCTTCCCCCCCCCCACGCTCACGCGCGCGCCGAAAACCAAACCCGGGAGCTCGGCTCCCCTCTAGCGGGGCCTCCGGGCCTCCAAAACAGACAAAAAAACACCAAAAACACACAAAAAAAACCCCTCCTCAGTGCGAAGCCTGGCCAGGTAATGTTTTTTTTGTCGTGGGGGGGCCGCACAGGGCAGGCAGGGAGCAGGCAGGGTCTCCGTGCTGCGCCCCGGGAGCCCCCCCCAAGCCTGCAGCACCCCCCTTTTCTCCCCTCCGGCTACTCCAGTCCTGAGCAGGCAGCTGCTGGGTTGTGCCAAATTCGCTGCAAACTCGCTAAAATGGCTTAAAAAAAATAAAAATTAAAAAAAATCCCCCCCCCTTGGGGCTGTAAAGCTGAGGCGGCCGAACTCATTGTCCCTTGTATCTTAACAGGCATTGAATCCAGCTCTCCAGAGGTGAAAGGCTATTGGGGTAATGATTAAAACACCAAACCTGTAGTTCTTCTCTTGGGTTTATTCACACCGCCCCGGGGCTCTCGTTCTCCCTGTGAAGCTCTGCACGGGTTGGGGGGGTCGGGGGGGGGCCAGGGGAAGCCGCAATAGGGCTGGAGGTGCCGCCTGCCTCGGCCCCACAGCCCCCAGAAGGAGTCAGCTCGGGCTCTGGAGAGCGGAATTGAGGTGGAGGGCTCAGCCTGTGGGCTTTTTTTTTTTGGGGGGGGGGGAATTTTTGGGGCTTCCCCCCCCCCCCTCCTGGAGCAGCCAGCAGCTGAGCCCTCGTGCTGGGGGGAGCGTCGCCCTCACCGGCATGGCCACGCTGCTGCGCCCTCCCCAAAAAACATCCCCCCCCCCCCACCCCATCCCTGGTGAGGTCTCGAGGCTCCTGCTGCCCCCCCCGTAGCAGGGGAAGGGGGAAAAATGATTATTAATTAATGATTATTAATTACTGCTAATAATGATAATAATTAATTAAATGCCCAAGCAGCCCCGTGCTGCCTGCCCCGGCCAGCGGGGTTGTCCCCGCGGGAAGGAAGAGCCTGTGGTGCCAAAATAAATTTGGGTTTTTATGGGGAGGGGGGGGGTAAATTGTGGTTGGGGGGGGGTTGCTGGGGGGCAGGTGGGGGGCTCGAGGAACCTCACCGCTTGCTCTGCCCCCTCCCCTCCTCCCCGAGCAGCCCTGGAGGTGATGCCAGCAGCAAATGCTGGCCGGCCTGCGGCTGGTGGCGGCGCCCGTGACCCCCCCCACGACGACCCCCCCCCCCCTCTGACCTCATCCTGTCTCTGTCTGTGTCTCCCAAGCAGGTTTGGATGCGTCTGCTCAGACCACCTCCCACGAACTCACCATTCCAAATGATGTGAGTGACCCCTGGGGACACAAGGGGGTGGCGGGGGGGATCCCAAATCCGCCCCTCTTTGGGCGTCCGATGAAGGCAGGGTGGGGTGACCCCCCCCAGACATCCCAAAAGAGGCTCGTGGCCCCCCCACGGGTGATGGCTGCGCCTCTCTGGCATCTCCTCCTGCTCCCACCCGGATTTAGGGCAGATTTTGCTCATTTCTCTGCCATTTTAAACATTCCGGGGGGGGGGGGGGGGGGTTTAAAACCTTCCAGCCCTGTCCATGCAGGTGACCCCCCCCCCCCGATAGTGGGCAGGGAAGGGGGTCAGGGGTGCCCCGATGAAGAGTGGGGTCCCCTAATGAGGATCAGGGTGTCCTGGTGAGGGGTGGGGTGCCTTAATGAGGAGCAGGGTGCCCTGATGAATATTGGGGTGCCCTAATGAAGAGCAGGGTGTCCTGACAAGGTTGGGGGTGTCCTGATGAGGATTGGGATGCCCTAATGAGGGTCAGGGTGCCCTAATGAAGAGCAGGGTGTCTTGATGAGGATTGGGGTACCCTAATGAAAGTTGGGGGTGCCCTAATGAGGAGCAGGGTGCCACGATGAGGAGTGGGGTGCCTTAATGAGGAGCAGGGTGCCCCGGTGGGGGTCGGGGTGTCCTAATGAAGAGCAGGGTGCCCTGACGAGGGTTGGGATGCCCTAATGAAGGTTGGGGGTGTTCCAATGAGGGTTGGGGTGCCCTGGTGGGGGTCAAGGTGTCCCGATGAGGATCGGGGTGCCCTAATGAAGAGCGGGGTGCCCTGACGAGGGTTGGGATGCCCTAATGAAGGTTGGGGGTGTTCCAATGAGGATTGGGGTGCCCTGGTGGGGGTCGAGGTACCCTAATGAAGAGGAGGGTGTCCCGATGAGGTTGGGGGTGCCCTGATGAGGATTGGGGTGCCCTAATGAAGGTTGGGGGTGCCCTGATGAGGGTCCGGGTGCCTTAATGAAGAGCAGGGTGCCCTGATAAGGGTTGGGGTGCCCTAATGAGGAGCAGAGTGCCCTAATGAGGGTTGGGGGTGCCCTAATTAAGGTTTGGGGTGCCCCGATGAGGATTGGGGTGCCCTGGTGGGGGTTGGGGGTGCCCTAATGAGGGTCAGGGTGCCCTAATGAAGAGTAGGGTGTCCCGATGAGGATTGGGGTGCCCTAATGAGGGGCAGGGTGCTATGATGAGGATTGGGGTGCCCTGGTGGGGGTCAGGGGTGCCCTAATGAAGGTTTGGGGGTGCCCCGATGAGGATCAGGGTGCCCTGGTGGGGGTCGGGGGTGCCCTAATGAGGGTCAGTCACGGCGCCCTAACGAAGCCGGCCGCTAACGAAGCCGCGTTGTCCCCGCAGTTGATTGGCTGCATCATCGGGCGCCAGGGCGCCAAGATCAACGAGATCCGCCAGATGTCGGGGGCGCAGATCAAAATTGCCAACCCGGTGGAGGGCTCCACCGACAGGCAGGTCACCATCACCGGCTCCGCAGCCAGCATTAGCTTGGCCCAGTATCTAATTAATGTCAGGTGAGGCTTCCCTAACGAGGCGGCGCGGGGGGGGGAGGGCTGGGACCCCCCTCGTGCCCCCCAGCGTGAGGGGAAGGGGCTTCCCTCCCCCGTTTTTTTTATTTTGATTTATTTTTCAACCTTCCCCCTTCCCCTTTTTCCGTGCCCCCTTCCTTCCCCCCCTTTTCCCCGCTGTCCCCGTGCCATCGCCTCCTGGGCTCCGGGGGGCTTCAGGATGTGGCTGAGGCCACGGGGGTCTCGTGAGCGGGTTCGTGAGCTTTGGACCCGTCGCTGGTGCTGTGAGGGATTTGATTTTTTTTATGGGGTGGGGGCTTGGGGAGCACCCCCAGGCTCGGGGCCGCGTCCCAGCGGGGATGTGGGGGGGATCCTGTGGATCCCGCAGCGCCTGGTGCTGCTCTCCTGCCTCGGAGCAGCAGCCCCCGAGCATTTTTGGGGCACCCCAAACCTGCGTGGGGACCTCTGGCTCCCCTGTGGGGTCTGGCAGGGTTTTGGGGCGGGGGCTGAGCCCCCAGGACCGCTCTGAACCCCCCCCAATGCGTGCGGGGCGCTGACCCCGCTGTCCCCACAGCGAGCTGGGGCTGAGAGCGGCAGCATTTAGGGCTGGTGAGATGCCCCCACTGCTCCCCCCATATCCTCAACCCCTTGGGGGGGGCTTAGGGTGGAGGAGCTGAGCCCCCAAACCTATGGGGTCACCCCCTGGGGGGCCAGGAGCAGCGGCCGCCCCCCCTCTTCTTGGCTCGGTGTCGAGACCGAGGGCTCGACACGGGGCTGGGGGTGCGTGCAGGGGGGGGTCCCGCATTTTTGGGGACCCTGGGGGTGTCGCTGTCCCCCCTTAGGGTGCCGTTGTCCCCCTGGGGGTGTCGCCGTCCCCCTCCAGGCGTCGTTGTCCCCCTGGGGGTGCCGTTATCCCTGTGCCCCCCCCTCCCCAACCCCGTGCGGTTTGACGCTGTTTGTCCTGTGCTTCTCGCGCGCTGTTGCCAGCCACCCACCCACCCTTTTTTTTTTTCATTTTTTTTTAATTTTTTCTTTCTTTTTTATTTTTTTATTTTATTTTTATTTTTTTTTTTGTTCCTTTTCTCCTCTGTTACAGTTTAGAAAGCGCTAAACCCTCCTCCCAGGCAGCCTCCGTCACGATCCCTGACCACCTCAGCATCAACCTCTCTCAACCCTCCACCCCTTCTTCTTCTTCCTCCTCCACCACCACCCCCTCGCTCGCCACGGGGGGGGGCTCCGAAGCACCCGCCAGCCTCCCCAACCCTCTTCCGACCGCCCCTTGTGTCTCCAGTCTGCTTGGCATGAAACCTGTCCCTCTCCTGGCTCTAAATGTTGTGTCTGCTGCTAAGGGCGCCTCCGCCCCGGCCGTGCCGTGTGTCTCTAACAAACTCAAGGCGGAGAAGCAGAGGTTCTCTCCCTACTGAGCCCCCCCCTCCCAAAAAAACAAAAAACAAAAAAAAAAAAGGGCTGGGGGAGGTTTTGGGGGGGGGTAAACACAGCGCGGAGCCCCCCTAGAGGAGACTCGAGCAGAAAACAAATTTCATTTGGGGTTTCCTAAATTTCATTTTGGGTTTCCTTGCGGGTTTTCCTTCCTCCTCCTTTTTTTTTTTTTCTTTTATATTTTTATTAATTTTTTTTGGGGTGTTTCGTAGCCATTTTTCTGCTTTTTTTTTATTATTTTTTTTAATTTTTCCTTTATTTTTGCCAGCCCGCTGCCCCCCCCATCCCTCCTTGACTCCTCTAGCTTACAACCCTCGCTTTTTTTTCCCCCTTTTCCCCTCTTTTTTTTTTTTTATTTTTTAGGAGTTCGGTTGCAATCGCGGTGCGGGGGGGGTCGTGGGATGTTGGGATGGGGAAGGGGGGGTGGGGGGGGGTTCGTTACCGAATAAACGAGTCTGGATTTAATTGCATTCCGGGTCCGGTGCCCGCGGGGCTTTTCTGTCTGTACCTGTAATAAAGTTGCCACGGTGAGAATCTGCTCTGCTAGATCTGTGCTGCGGGTGGGGAGGGGGGGGCCCAGCGGGGGTCCCCCCCCCTTTTTTTAATTTATTTTTATTTTTTTTTAATTTTTTGGGGGCTCGTTTCCACCCTCCTCAGGGGCCACGCGCGCTGCCCCCTCCCCTGGTTCCTTTGGGCGCTGCTGCTGTCGCCCCCCCCTCGCTTGGAGCTGCTGCTCTGTGCCCCCCCCACCTCCCTGTGCCCCCCCCCCGACCCTCCCTAATTTCCCTAAGCCCCCCCCTCTTTGGGTTCTGCCCCCCCAGCTCGCTGCCTCCCCTCCCCGCTGCCCCCCTCTGCCTGCACTCGGGGGTCCCCCCACAGAGCTCCCAGTGGGGGGGGGGCACAACCCTGAGCCCCCCCTCTTTATGCTGCTTTCGCATAACCCCAGCTTTGACCACGGGGGGGTCCCCACCACCCTCCTGGGGGGGGGGAACCCCTTCCTCCCCTCCTCCTCGTCCCCCTGACCCTTTTTTTCCCCCCTACCACCACCCTTTTTCCCCAAAAATCCTTCTTTTTTTCCCCCCTACACCCCCTTTTTTCCCAAAAACCTTTCTTTTTTCCCCAAAAAACCTTTCTCGCCCCCCCCCCTCTGACGCCCTCTTCTTCGTTGCAGGCTCTCCTCCGAGACCGGGGGCATGGGAAGCAGCTAGGGCCCCGGCGCCGCCCGCGGACCCTCGGCCTCACCTCACCATCCATCTGTGTAGCCCCCTAGCAGCCAGCCCCAGGTTTTAAAAAAGGAGAAAAAAAAAAAACAAAAAAACAAAAAAAAAAAAACTAGTTTGTAAATTTTTCGGTTCCTCCATCACTCACCAGGTTGTTTTGGTTGGTTTTTTGTTTTTTGTTTTTCCGGTTTTGTTTTTTTTTTTTTTTTAATTACAGCATTTTAATTCCTTTTTTTTTTTCCTCCGCTCGGCCCCTACCCGCCGAGCCCCAGATCTTAGTTTTATAAAAGCTTTTTTCTCTCTTTTTCTCCCCAATTCTCCCCCCCTCACCCCACACACCTTCACCTTCCCCCATTCCCCCGTCCCCCTTTTTTTCCCCCCTTTTTCGGCTCATGAAGTTTCTGTTTTTGTCATGAAATGTTGAACGAGTGGAAGAGAAGACGACGAAAACATTTCAGTTTAGTTCTGTAACGTCAGGAGCAATTTTTCAAAAAAAAAATAATAATAATAATAAAAAGATGGACTGGAGCTTTTCCTTGTGAATAGAAACTGGAGCATATTTTGGTTAATGGACCTGCCTGTCTCCGTCTTTCTTTGAACCCTCTCCCTCTAGGGCCCCCCCCCTCTGATAAATGGGGTTTGGGGGGGGGGTTTCGGGGGTGTTTTTGGGTTTAAAAATGGGGATTTCTCTCCAATTTGGGGCATTTCTCTCCAATTTGGGGCTTTTCCATGTTTCTCCACCTTTTCTGCTCTTGGGTACTGGTTTCCAGTAAGGACCAGCACAAGGGTGGAGGGAGAGTGGGTGCCCCCCCCCCACCTTATTATTCCCCATGGGGGGGTCCCAGCCCTCCCCAGTGCTCCCAGTTCCCCCAGTAACAGGGGTGGTGACACCCCCAGAAGGGGCTCAGCCCCTTCCCTCCCCCCCCTCATTCCCCCTGCCCCCTTTCAGCAGATTTTCTCCCCCCCCCCGTTCCAGTAGGACCTACACCAACACAAGGAGCTGACAGACCCCCCCCCCCGAAAAAAAACACCCCCCCCAGTGCCCCCCCCCAGAGACAGCACGGAGCTTTCTGTAGAGATCGATAAATATTTATATAAATATTTGGGGGCTGTACAAGTGTGTGTGTGGTGGGGGGGGTGTGCAAGGAGGGGGGGGTGGCGGTGGTGGTTTTTGGGGTGTGGGGGGGTGCAGGTCACAGGCCGGGGGGGGCTGCGGGCCGGGGGGGGCCCTCGCCGCTGCCCGAGTGGTCGAGCTCCGCGCTGTCGCAGTCCGAGTCCTCGGAGACCTGGGGAGAGTTTGGGGGGGGGGTCAGACACCCCCGAGCACCCCCCCCACAGGGCTGGGGGGGAGGGGGGCATTGGGACCCTCCCCAGGATTTTAATTGTTCCTGGGGGGTCCCTAACCCGTGGGATGTGGCCTCTGGGGTCCCCACCCCCTGCCATGGGGGAGCTCCTGGGCCCCCCCCCAGTGATGCTGAGCCCCCCCCCACCCATGGTGTGCAGTCCTGGGGGGGGTCTCCCTTGTTATTTCCTCCTGGGGGGGCCCTGAGGTGGTATCCAGTCCTGGGGGGGGGGCTCTGGGGTCCCCCAGGAGCAGGTGGAAGAGGGAGACCCCAAACTGGGGGGGGGGGGCAGCTGGTCCTGGGGTAACCCTGAGCCCCCCCCCCCTTTCCTACAGGACCCTGTTTCTTGGGGGGGGGAGCTCTGAGGGACCCCTCCCTGTCTGCACCCAGCTCTGGGGTCCCTACTGCCCCCCCCATACACTGTAACCCCCCCCAGGGGTCCTGGAGCCCCTCAGCACCCATATTTAGGGCACCCCACTGCCCCCCCCCTCCACGATGCCACCCATCCAAGGGCCCAGGACCCCCACCCAGGGGTCCAGCACCCCCTGAGCCCCCACCCAGGGGTCACCCACCACCCACCTGGGGGTCCTGAAGCCCCCACCCATGGGTCCAGCCCCCCCCACCCCCCATCCCTGGGGCACCCCACTGCCCTCCCCATCCCCTGCCACCCACCTGGGGGTCCCGGAGCCCCCACCCAGGGGTCCCAGAGCCCCCCAGCACCCATTCTGCACCCACATTTGGGGACCCCACTGCCCCCCCCATCCACGGTGCCACCCACCTGGGGGTCCTGGAGACCCCACCCATGTGTCCAGCACCCCCTGAGCCCCCACCCAGGGGTTCCAGAGCCCCCCAGCACCCACATTTGGGGCACCCCACTGCCCCCCCTCCCCACCCAGGTATCCAGGACCCCCCCACCCATGTGTCCAGCACCCCCTGAGCCCCCCCCACCCAGAGCTCCCCCCCTCCCCACCCAAAGGTACCGGTGACAGGGCCAGGGGACGGGGGGTGGGCTGGGGGGTTGTGATGCGCGGTCACCTTGGGGCTGCCCCCCCCGTGGCGACGGCCGGCGGCTCCTTCTGGGGGGGGGGCGTCCAGGGGGATCTCGGAGCCCTGCGAGAGGAGGTCCTCGGAGCGCTCATCGGGGCGCTCGTCCGTGTTGGTGCTGCCCACGTCGGGGGTGGCGCTGTGCGAGGGTTCGCTCGTGTGCCCCTCGTCCCCATCCCCGTCCCCGTCCCCGTCCGAAAAATTCTCCGAGCTGAAGGTCGACAGCGACTGCCGCTTGCTCATGCCCGGGGGCCACCTATTGGGGGGGGGGAAATGTTATTAGGGGGGTGGGCACAGCACCCATGGGTGCCCCCTGGTATCCATTCTATGGCATCCTGGTACCCAAAAACACCCAGAACTTATCCTGGGGGGGGGGACTCAGCACCCATGGGTGCCCCCCAGCACCCATCTGTAGCATTCTGGCACCCAAAACCCCCCCAGCACCCATGGGTGCCCCCCAGCACCCACCTATAGCATTCCGGTACCCAAAAACCTCCTGGGGTTCTCAGCACCCATGGGTGCCCCCCGGCATCTATAGGTGGTGTGCTGGTACCCAAAAACTCCCCAGCACCCATCCTGGGTGGGAGTCTGGGCACCCCCCAGCATCCATCCACTGCATCCTGGTACCCAAAAACCACCAGCACCCATCCTGGGGGGGGGCTCAGCACCCATGGGTGCCCCTCAGGACCCATCTGTGGAATCCTGGTACCCAAAAACCTCCAGCACTTATCCTGGGGGGAAATCTGGGCACCCATGGGTGCCCCCCAGCACCCATCTGTAGCATTCCGGTACCCAAAAACCCCCATCACTGATCCTGGAGGCTCAGCACCCATGGGTGCCCCCCGGCACCCATTCTATGGCATCCTGGTACCCAAAAAACCCCAGCACTGATCCTGGGGGGGGGCTCAGCACCCATGGGTGCCCCCCTGGCATCCATAGGTGGCGTGCTGGTACCCAAAAACCACTCAGCACTGACCCTTGGGGGGGTCTCAGCACCCATGGGTGCCCCCCGGCATCCATCAGTGGCATCCTGGTACCCAAAAACCCCCCAGCACCCATCCTGGGGGAGAGTCTGGGCACCCCCCAGCACCCATCCACAGCATCCTGGCACCCAAAAACCCCCAGCACTGACACTGGGGGGGGGCTCAGCACCCATGGGTGCCCCCCATCACCAATCTGTAGCATCCTGGTACCCAAAAACCCCCATCACTGATCCTAGGGGCTCAGCACCCATGGGTGCCCCCTGGCATCCATCAGTGGCATGCTGGTACCCAAAACCTCCCCAGCACCCATCCTGGGGGGGTTCTCAGCACCCATGGGTGCCCCCCAGCACCCATCTGTAACATTCCGGTACCCAAAAACCCCCCAGCACTGATCCTGGGGGGCTCAGCACCCATGGGTGCCCCCTGGCACCCATCGGTGGCATCCTGGTATCCAAAAACCCCCCAGCACCCATCCTGGGGGGGAGTCTGGGCACCCCCGGCACCCATCCACAGCATCCTGGCACCCGAAACCCCCCAGCACTGACCCTGGGGGGGTTCTCAGCACCCATGGGTGCCCCCCAGCACCCATTCTGTGGCATTCTGGTACCCAAAAACCACCAGCACCCATCCTGGGGGGCTCAGCACCCATGGACACCCCCCCCCAAAATTCCCCTTCCCCTATCCTGGGGGGGGGTCCAGCACCCACAGGTCACCACGTACACCCCCCGGGGAGGGTGGGGGGATTCTGCCCCCCCCCCCAAATGGGGTCCAGATTCCAGGAGGGGTTTGGGTTTTTTTTTTGGGGGGGGGGCAGCACCCACCTCTGCCGCAGCGGCAGCTCCACCTCGCTGTCCACTTCGCCCTCCTCCTCCTCCGACGACACCCCCCGCTTCTGGGGGCATGGGGGGGGGGACGTGGGGGCCTCTGGCTGCCCCCAGACCCCCCCCAGACCCCCCCCAGACCCCCGAGATGGACCCAGGGGTCCCGAAATGCCCCCCCTCCAAGAAGGGACCCCGGTCTGTTTGACCCCCCACCAATGCTGGGCTGGGTCCTTGGGGGGGGTCTTCTCCCCCCCCCCCCAAAATTTCCAACCTCCCTTAAAATAAGGGACCCCTCCAAATAAGGGACACCCCCCAAAAAATAAGGGACCCCCTCCCCAAAATAAGGGACCCCGCCAAAAAAAAATAAGGGATGCCCCCGAAATAAGGGACCCCCCCAAAATAAGGGATCCCCCCAAAAGAAAAATAAGGGACCCCCCCAAAAAAATAAGGGACTCCCCCCCCAAAATAAGGGACCCCCTCCAAATAAGGGACCCCCCCCCTTAAAAAAAATAAGAGACATCCCCCAAAATAAGGGACACCCTCCCCAAAATAAGGGAACCCCACCCCAAAATAAGAGACTACCCCCCAAAAAAATAAGGGACCCCCCCGAATAAGCCCCCCCCACTCACCTGGCCCTCGTGACGGCCGCCCGGTACAGCAGCGCCGCGGGGGTGAGATGCTGCCCGGCCCCCCCTCGCCCCCCCCGGGCGGCCCCGCTGTCCCGCTCAGGCTCCCCGGGGGTGGGGGGCTGCGGGGGGGGCACCCCTTGGGTACCCTCCGCCCCCCCCGGCCCCACATCGGGCACGGAGGCGGGGGGGGGTCCCACAGCCTCCAGGGTGCCCCCGAGAAGATCGGGGCCGGCGGTGGCCGGGGGGGGGCCGGGAAGACCTCGGGGGGGTCCGGTTTCGGGACCGGGTTCCCCGCAGCCCCCCCGAGGCCCCCCCGCTTTACGGTGGCGCCCTTTGGCTCGGCGGCTGCGCCCCGGCGAGGGGGGGCCCTTGGGGCAGCCGGGGAGGGTCACCTGCGCCATGGCCGCGTCCAGCTTGGGCAGCAGCACCTCCGGCTTCAGGATGTCAGGGCTGGAGGGGGGGGGGACACACACATATGGGGGGGGGACAAAGCAGCACCCCCCCCCCCGACACTGTCATTCCTTTTGCAAGTGGGTGATGCGCCCCCAAAATGTGCCCCCCCAATACCCCGAGGGGGTGTGCGCCCATGGGAGCTCTCCGAGGGGACCCGAAGGGATTAGGGCGCATGGGGGGGGCCAGAACTGACCCCCCCCCAAAAAAAAAAAAAAAAAAGGATTCTGGCATCTGCACCCCCCAAGGGACACAGGGACTGCAACCCCCACCAGAACCCCCCCAAGGATCTGCACCCCCAGATCCCCCCCAAAAGGGACCTAGGAACATGAGCCCCCCACCAGAACCCCCCCCAGGGACCTACAACCCCAGAATCCCCCCCCAAAAGGGACCCAGGGACCTGCACCCCCCTCACCAAGAGCCCATCCCCAGGGATCTGCACCCCCAGACCCTCCCCCCAAAGGACCGAGTCACCCAAGACCCCCCACACCCCAATGAGACCCTGATGTCCCACTCGCCCCCCACCCCCCCAAACCCCCCCCCCATCCCTCAAACACCCCCCCAACCCCCCCACCCTACCAAACCCCATTCCCATTCCCCACCCCAAAGCCCCCCGCACCTTGACCTCACCCCCTCCAGCACCCCCCCCATGGCCCCAATCCCCAGGGGATTTCCCCCCCCACCCCATAACCCCCCCGGGGGGGGCGCACCGCTTGCCGTGGGGGGAGAGTTTTTGGGGGACGTTGCGCTTTTTGATGAGGGTCTCGACGGCGTTCCCGTGCAGGAGCCCCGCGGCGCCCGCGGCTTGAACAGCCCCGGGTAGCGCTTCTCCAGCGCCTGCTCCCTCCTGGGGGGGGGGCACGCGTCGGGACCGACCCCCCCCCCAATTGGGGAAGGGCTCGGGGTAAGGGTGGGGAAGGGCTGGGGTGGGTATAGGGCTGGGCGTGGGTGTGGGGTGGGCGTGGGGTGGGTGTAGGGTTGGTCAAGGGCATGGGGTGGAGGTAGGGGTGGGCGTGGTGTGGGGTGGTGGGGGGGCATATGGGGTTGGTCAAGGCCATGGGGTGGGTATAGGGGTGGCCGTAGCCATGGGGGTGGCCATGGGGTGGATATGGGGTTGGTTGTAGCCATGGGGTGCATATAGGGTCGGTCAAGGCCATGAGGTAGATGTAGGGGTAGCTATAGCCATGGGGTGCATATGGGGTCGGTCAAGGCCATGGGGTGGATATAGGGGTGGCAAGGGGCATGGGGTGGCCATAGGGTGCATATAGGGGTGGCCATAGTCATATAGGGTTGGTCAAGGCCACGGGGTTGATATAGGGTTGGCTATGATCATAGGGTGGCCATGGGATGGATATAGCGTTGGTCATAGCCATGGGGTGCATATAGGGTTAGTCAAGGCCACGGGGTGGGTATAGGGGTGGCAAGGGGCATGGGGGAGGCCATGGGATGGATATAGGGTTGGCCATGACCATAGGGTGGCCATAGGGTGCATATAGGGTTGGCCATAGTCATATAGGGTTGGTCAAGGCCATGGGGTGGCAAGGGCATGGGGGGGGGGGTCTTGGGTTGGCTATGACCATAGGGTGGCCATGGGGTGGATATAGGGTTAGTTGTAGCCATGGGGTGCATATAGGGTTAGTCAAGGCCATGGGGTGGATATAGGGGTGGCAAGGGGCATGGGGGTGGCCATGGGATGGATATGGGGTTCCCCATGGGGTTCCCCATGGGGGGGAACTGGGAATGGCAATGGCCACGGGGTACCCATGGGACAGAGCTGGATGCGGACACCGGGGGCAGGTAAGGGCTGCCCTATAGGGACCCTATAACCACGGGCTGACCCTAAGGGGTGCCCACGGTGCAGATAAAGGGGTGCCCGTGGGCTCGGGGGTGGCGTGGACGCGGCTGTGACCTACCCCATGAGCCCCCCTACCCCATGAGCCCCCCTACCCCATGGCACCCGGCTATGGGGGACACTTGGGGTGCTGGGGGGGTGCTGGGGGGGGGGTTTGGGGGGGTTT
>NW_027076248.1:0-67491 GCF_963932015.1 Anas acuta | reverse complement strand
CCAGGTTCACTGTTCCTGAGCAAACCTAAACGTAGCCCTAGCCGTCATCGGAGACGAGTGAAAAATCAGGCCCCAGGAAATGCGTTCCGAGGCCTTTTCGCCCATCCAAATGTGCCCCCAAAGGAAGGCTTTGGGTACAAGTGAACTCCCCAGGGGAGCCTTTATGCAGCCCCACATGCAACTGGACCGTCCGGGTTCGCTGTTTCCGAGCATCCCTAAACATAACCCTAGCCGGCATGGGAGAAGACTTAAAACCCGGGCCCCAGAAAACGTGTTGCAAGCCCCTTTGGACCATCCAAAAGTGTCACCAAAGGAAGGCTTTGGGTACAAGAGAACTCCCCAGGGGAGCCTTTACGCAGCCCCACATGCAACTGGACCCTCCGGGTTCGCTGTTCCTGAGCAAACCTAAACGAAGCCCTGGCCGTCATCGGAGACGACTGAAAAATCAGGCCAAAGGAAATGCGTTGCAAGCCCCTTTGGACCATCTAAAAGTGCCCCCAAAGGAAGGCTTTGGGTACATCTGAAGTTCCCAGGGGAGCCTTTACGCAGCCCCATATGCAACTGGACCCTCCGAGTTCGCTGTTTCCGAGCATCCCTAATCATAGCCCTAGCAGTAATCGGAGACGACTGAAAAATCAGGCCCCAGGAAATGCGTTACGAGCCCTTTTCGCCCATCCAAAAGTGCCCGCAAAGGAAGGCTTTGGGTACAAGTGATCTCCCCAGGGGAGCCTTTACGCAGCCCCACATGCAACTGGACCCTCCGCGTTCGCTGTTTCCCAGCATCCCTAAACATAGCCCTAGCCGGAATCGAAGACGACTGAAAAATCAGGCCCCAGGAAATGTGTTTCGAGCCCTTTTCGCCCATCCCAAAGTGCCCCCAAAGGAAGGCTTTGGGTACAAGTGAACTCCCCAGGGGAGCCTTTACGCAGTACCACATGTAACTGGACCCTTCGGGTTCGATTTTTCCTAGCAAACCTAAATATATCCCTAGCCGGCATGGGAGAAGACTGAAAACCCGGGCCCCAGAAAACGCGTTGCAAGCCCCTTTGGACCATCCCAAAGTGCCCCCAAAGGAAGGCTTTGGGTACAAGAGAACTCCCCAGGGGAGCCTTTACGCAGCCCCACATGCAACTGGACCCTCCGGGTTCGCTGTTCATGAGCAAACCTAAACGTAGCCCTAGCCGTCATCGGAGACGACTGAAAAATCAGGCCCCAGGAAATGCGTTGCAAGCCCCTTTGGACCATCCAAAAGTGCCCCCAAAGGAAGACTTTAGGTACAAGTGATCTCCCCAGGGGTGCCTTTACGCAGCCCCACATGCAACTGGACGCTCCGGGTTCACTGTTCCTGAGCAAACCTAAACGTAGCCCTAGCCGTCATCGGAGACGAGTGAAAAATCAGGCCCCAGGAAATGCGTTACGAGCCCTTTTCGCCCATCCAAATGTGCCCCGAAAGGAAGGCTTTGGGTACAAGTGAACTCCCCAGGGGAGCCTTTATGCAGCCCCACGTGCAACTGGACCGTCCGGGTTCGCTGTTTCCGAGCATCCCTAAACATAACCCTAGCCGGCATGGGAGAAGACTGAAAACCCGGGCCCCAGAAAACGCGTTGCAAGCCCCTTTGGACCATCCCAAAGTGCCCCCAAAGGAAGGCTTTGGGTACAAGAGAACTCCCCAGGGGAGCCTTTACGCAGCCCCACATGCAACTGGACCCTCCGGGTTCGCTGTTCATGAGCAAACCTAAACGTAGCCCTAGCCGTCATCGGAGACAACTGAAAAATCAGGCCAAAGGAAATGCGTTGCAAGCCCCTTTGGACCATCTAAAAGTGCCCCCAAAGGAAGGCTTTGGGTACATCTGAAGTTCCCAGGGGAGCCTTTACGCAGCCCCATATGCAACTGGACCCTCCGAGTTCGCTGTTTCCGAGCATCCCTAATCATAGCCCTAGCAGTAATCGGAGACGACTGAAAAATCAGGCCCCAGGAAATGCGTTACGAGCCCTTTTCGCCCATCCAAAAGTGCCCGCAAAGGAAGGCTTTGGGTACAAGTGATCTCCCCAGGGGAGCCTTTACGCAGCCCCACATGCAACTGGACCCTCCGCGTTCGCTGTTTCCCAGCATCCCTAAACATAGCCCTAGCCGGAATCGAAGACGACTGAAAAATCAGGCCCCAGGAAATGTGTTTCGAGCCCTTTTCGCCCATCCCAAAGTGCCCCCAAAGGAAGGCTTTGGGTACAAGTGAACTCCCCAGGGGAGCCTTTACGCAGTACCACATGTAACTGGACCCTTCGGGTTCGATTTTTCCTAGCAAACCTAAATATATCCCTAGCCGGCATGGGAGAAGACTGAAAACCCGGGCCCCAGAAAACGCGTTGCAAGCCCCTTTGGACCATCCCAAAGTGCCCCCAAAGGAAGGCTTTGGGTACAAGAGAACTCCCCAGGGGAGCCTTTACGCAGCCCCACATGCAACTGGACCCTCCGGGTTCGCTGTTCATGAGCAAACCTAAACGTAGCCCTAGCCGTCATCGGAGACGACTGAAAAATCAGGCCCCAGGAAATGCGTTGCAAGCCCTTTTCGCCCATCGAAAAGTGCCCCCAAAGGAAGGCTTTGGGTACAAGTGAACTCCCCAGGGGAGCCTTTACGCAGCCCCACATGCAACTGGACCCTCCGGGTTCGCTCTTCCTGAGCAAATCTAAACGTAGCCCTAGCAGTCATCGCAGACGAGTGAAAAATCAGGCCCCATGAAATGCGTTGCGAGCCGTTTTGGACCATCCAAAAGTGCCCCCAAAGGAAGGCTTTGGGTACATCTGGAGTTCCCAGGGGAGCCTTTACGCAGCCCCACATGCAACTGGACCCTCCGGGTTCGCTGTTCATGAGCAAACCTAAACGTAGCAATAGCCGTCATCGGAGACGACTGAAAAATCAGGCCCCAGAAAATGCGTTCCGAGGCCTTTTCGCCCATCCAAATGTGCCCCCAAAGGAAGGCTTTGGGTACAAGTGAACTCCCCAGGGGAGCCTTTATGCAGCCCCACATGCAACTGGACCCTCCGGGTTCGCTCTTTCCGAGCAAGACTAAACATAACCCTAGCCGGCATGGGAGAAGACTGAAAACCCGGGCCCCAGAAAACGCGTTGCAAGCCCCTTTGGACCATCCAAAAGTGTCACCAAAGGAAGGCTTTGGGTACAAGAGAACTCCCCAGGGGAGCCTTTACGCAGCCCCACATGAAATTGGACCCTCCGGGTTCGCTGTTCCTGAGCAAACCTAAACGTAGCCCTGGCCGTCATCGGAGACGACTGAAAAATCAGGCCCCAGGAAATGCGTTGCAAGCCCCTTTGGACCATCCAAAAGTGCCCCCAAAGGAAGGCTTTGGGTACATCTGAAGTTCCCAGGGGAGCCTTTACGCAGCCCCATATGCAACTGGACCCTCCGGGTTCGCTGTTTCCAAGCATCCCTAAACATAGCCCTAGCAGTCATCGGAGACGACTGAAAAATCAGGCCCCAGGAAATGCGTTACGAGGCCTTTTCGCCCATCCAAAGTGTCACCAAAGGAAGGCTTTGGATACAAGTGAACTCCCCAGGGCAGCCTTTACGCAGCCCCACATGCAACTGGACCCTCCGGGTTCGCTGTTCCTGAGCAAATCTAAACGTAGCCCTAGCCCTCATCGCAGACGACTGAAAAATCAGGCCCCAGGAAATGCGTTGCGAGCCGTTTTGGACCATCCAAAAGTGCCCCCAAAGGAAGGCTTTGGGTACAAGAGAACTCCCCAGGGGAGCCTTTACGCAGCCCCACATGCAACTGGACCCTCCGGGTTCGCTGTTCCTGAGCAAACCTAAACGTAGCCCTGGCCGTCATCGGAGACGACTGTAAAATCAGGCCCCAGGAAATGCGTTGCGAGCCGTTTTGGACCTTCCAAAAGTGCCCCCAAAGGAAGGCTTTGGGTACACCTGAAGTTCCCAGGGGAGCCTTTACACAGCCCCATATGCAACTGGACCCTCCGAGCTCGCTGTTTCCGAGCATCCCTAAACATAACCCTAGCAGTCATCGGAGACGACTGAAAAATCAGGCCCCAGGAAATGCATTACGAGCCCTTTTCCCCCATCCAAAAGTGCCCGCAAAGGAAGGCTTTGGGTACAAGTGATCTCCCCAGGGGAGCCTTTACGCAGCCCCACATGTAACTGGACCCTTCGGGTTCGATTTTTCCGAGCAACCCTAAATATATCCCTAGGCGTCATGGGATAAGACTGAAAACCTGGGCCCCAGAAAACGCGTTGCAAGCCCCTTTGGACCATCCAAAACTGTCACCAAAGGAAGGCTTTGGGTACAAGAGAACTCCCCAGGGGAGCCTTTACGCAGCCCCACATGCAACTGGACCCTCCGGGTTCGCTGTTCCTGAGCAAACCTAAACGTAGCCCTGGCCGTCATCAGAGACGACTGAAAAATCAGACCCCAGGAAATGCGTTGCAAGCCCCTTTGGACCATCCAAAAGTGTCACCAAAGGAAGGCTTTCGGTACATCTGAAGTTCCCAGGGCAGCCTTTACGCAGCCCCATATGCAACTGGACCCTCCGAGTTCGCTGTTTCCGAGCATCCCTAAACATAGCCCTAGAAGTCATCGGAGACGACTGAAAAATCAGGCCCCAGGAAATGCGTTGCAAGCCCTTTTCGCCCATCCCAAAGTGCCCCCAAAGGAAGGCTTTGGGTACAAGTGAACTCCCCAGGGGAGCCTTTACGCAGCCCCACATGCAACTGGACCCTCCGGGTTCGCTGTTCCTCAGCAAACCTAAACGAAGCCCTGGCCGTCATCGGAGACTACTGAAAAATCAGGCCCCAGGAAATGCGTTGCGAGCCGTTTTGGACCATCCAAAAGTGCCCCCAAAGGAAGGCTTTGGGTACATCTGGAGTTCCCAGGGGAGCCTTTACGCAGCCCCACATGCAACTGGACCCTCCGGGTTCGCTGTTCATGAGCAAACCTAAACGTAACAATAGCCGTCATCGGAGACGACTGAAAAATCAGGCCCCAGAAAATGCGTTCCGAGGCCTTTTCGCCCATCCAAATGTGCCCCCAAAGGAAGGCTTTGGGTACAAGTGAACTCCCCAGGGGAGCCTTTATGCAGCCCCACATGCAACTGGACCCTCCGGGTTCGCTCTTTCCGAGCAAGACTAAACATAACCCTAGCCGGCATGGGAGAAGACTGAAAACCCGGGCCCCAGAAAACGCGTTGCAAGCCCCTTTGGACCATCCAAAAGTGTCACCAAAGGAAGGCTTTGGGTACAAGAGAACTCCCCAGGGGAGCCTTTACGCAGCCCCACATGAAATTGGACCCTCCGGGTTCGCTGTTCCTGAGCAAACCTAAACGTAGCCCTGGCCGTCATCGGAGACGACTGAAAAATCAGGCCCCAGGAAATGCGTTGCAAGCCCCTTTGGACCATCCAAAAGTGCCCCCAAAGGAAGGCTTTGGGTACATCTGAAGTTCCCAGGGGAGCCTTTACGCAGCCCCATATGCAACTGGACCCTCCGAGTTCGCTGTTTCCGAGCATCCCTAAACATAGCCCTAGAAGTCATCGGAGACGACTGAAAAATCAGGCCCCAGGAAATGCGTTGCAAGCCCTTTTCGCCCATCCCAAAGTGCCCCCAAAGGAAGGCTTTGGGTACAAGTGAACTCCCCAGGGGAGCCTTTACGCAGCCCCACATGCAACTGGACCCTCCGGGTTCGCTGTTCCTCAGCAAACCTAAACGAAGCCCTGGCCGTCATCGGAGACTACTGAAAAATCAGGCCCCAGGAAATGCGTTGCGAGCCGTTTTGGACCATCCAAAAGTGCCCCCAAAGGAAGGCTTTGGGTACATCTGAAGTTCCCAGGGGAGCCTTTACGCAGCCCCATATGCAACTGGACCCTCCGAGTTCGCTGTTTCCGAGCATCCCTAAACATAGCCCTAGCAGTCATCGGAGACGACTGAAAAATCAGGCCCCAGGAAATGCGTTACGAGCCCTTTTCGCCCATCCAAAAGTGCCCCCAAAGGAAGGCTTTGGGTACAAGTGATCTCCCCAGGGGAGCCTTTACGCAGCCCCACATGCAACTGGACCATCCGGGTTCGCTGTTCCTGAGCAAACCTAAACATAGCCCTAGCCGGCATCGAAGACGACTGAAAAATCAGGCCCCAGGAAATGCGTTGCGAGCCCTTTTCGCCCATCCAAAAGTGCCCCCAAAGGAAGGCTTTGGGTACAAGAGAACTCCCCAGGGGAGCCTTTACGCAGCCCCACATTCAACTGGACCCTTCGGGTTCGATTTTTCCAAGCAACCCTAAATATATCCGTAGCCGGCATGGGAGAAGACTGAAAACCCGGGCCCCAGAAAACGCGTTGCAAGCCCCTTTGGACCATCCAAAAGTGTCACCAAAGGAAGGCTTTGGGTACAAGAGAACTCCCCAGGGGAGCCTTTACGCAGCCCCTCATGCAACTGGACCCTCCGGGTTCGCTGTTCCTCAGCAAACCTAAACGAAGCCCTGGCCGTCATCGGAGACTACTGAAAAATCAGGCCCCAAGAAATGCGTTGCGAGCCCCTTTGGACCATCCAAAAGTGCCCCCAAAGGAAGGCTTTGGGTACATCTGAAGTTCCCAGGGGAGCCTTTACGCAGCCCCATATGCAACTGGACCCTCCGAGTTCGCTGTTTCCGAGCATCCCTAAACATAGCCCTAGCAGTCATTGGAGACGACTGAAAAATCAGGCCCCAGGAAATGCGTTACGAGCCCTTTTCGCCCATCCAAAAGTGCCCGCAAAGGAAGGCTTTGGGTACAAGTGATCTCCCCAGGGGAGCCTTTACGCAGCCCCACATGCAACTGGACCCTCCAGGTTCACTGTTTCCCAGCATCCCTAAACATAACCCTAGCCGGCATCGAAGACGACTGAAAAATCAGGCCCCAGGAAATGCGTTGCGAGCCCTTTTCGCCCATCCCAAAGTGCCCCCAAAGGAAGGCTTTGGGTACAAGTGAACTCCCCAGGGGAGCCTTTATGCAGCCCCACATGCAACTGGACTCTCCGGGTTCGCTCTTTCCGAGCAAGACTAAACATAACCCTAGCCGGCATGGGAGAAGACTGAAAACCCGAGCCCCAGAAAATGCGTTGCAAGCCCCTTTGGACCATCCAAAAGTGTCACCAAAGGAAGGCTTTGGGTACAAGAGAACTCCCCAGGGGAGCCTTTACGCAGCCCCACATGCAACTGGACCCTCCGGGTTCGCTGTTCATGAGCAAACCTAAACGTAGCCCTAGCCGTCATCGGAGACGACTGAAAAATCAGGCCCCAGGAAATGCGTTGCAAGCCCCTTTGGACCATCCAGAAGTGCCCCCAAAGGAAGGCTTTAGGTACAAGTGATCTCCCCAGGGGAGCTTTTACGCAGCCCCACATGCAACTGGACCCTCCGGGTTCACTGTTCCTGAGCAAACCTTAACGTAGCCCTAGCCGTCATTGGAGACGAGTGAAAAATCAGGCCCCAGGAAATGCGTTGCGAGCCCCTTTGGACCATCCAAAAGTGCCCCCAAAGGAAGGCTTTGGGTACATCTGGAGTTCCCAGGGGAGCCTTTACGCAGCCCCACATGCAACTGGACCCTCCGGGTTCGCTGTTCATGAGCAAACCTAAACGTAGCAATAGCCGTCATCGGAGACGACTGAAAAATCAGGCCCCAGAAAATGCGTTCCGAGGCCTTTTCGCCCATCCAAATGTGCCCCCAAAGGAAGGCTTTGGGTACAAGTGAACTCCCCAGGGGAGCCTTTATGCAGCCCCACATGCAACTGGACCCTCCGGGTTCGCTCTTTCCGAGCAAGAGTAAACATAACCCTAGCCGGCATGGGAGAAGACTGAAAACCCGGGCCCCAGAAAACGCGTTGCAAGCCCCTTTGGACCATCCAAAAGTGTCACCAAAGGAAGGCTTTGGGTACAAGAGAACTCCCCAGGGGAGCCTTTACGCAGCCCCACATGAAATTGGACCCTCCGGGTTCGCTGTTCCTGAGCAAACCTAAACATAGCCCTGGCCGTCATCGGAGACGACTGAAAAATCAGGCCCCAGGAAATGCGTTGCAAGCCCCTTTGGACCATCCAAAAGTGCCCCCAAAGGAAGGCTTTGGGTACATCTGAAGTTCCCAGGGGAGCCTTTACGCAGCCCCATATGCAACTGGACCCTCCGGGTTCGCTGTTTCCAAGCATCCCTAAACATAGCCCTAGCAGTCATCGGAGACGACTGAAAAATCAGGCCCAGGAAATGCGTCACGAGCCCTTTTCGCCCATCCAAAAGTGTCACCAAAGGAAGGCTTTGGATACAAGTGAACTCCCCAGGGCAGCCTTTACGCAGCCCCACATGCAACTGGACCCTCCGGGTTCGCTGTTCCTGAGCAAATCTAAACGTAGCCCTAGCCCTCATCGCAGACGACTGAAAAATCAGGCCCCAGGAAATGCGTTGCGAGCCGTTTTGGACCATCCAAAAGTGCCCCCAAAGGAAGGCTTTGGGTACAAGAGAACTCCCCAGGGGAGCCTTTACGCAGCCCCACATGCAACTGGACCCTCCGGGTTCGCTGTTCCTGAGCAAACCTAAACGTAGCCCTGGCCGTCATCGGAGACGACTGTAAAATCAGGCCCCAGGAAATGCGTTGCGAGCCGTTTTGGACCTTCCAAAAGTGCCCCCAAAGGAAGGCTTTGGGTACACCTGAAGTTCCCAGGGGAGCCTTTACACAGCCCCATATGCAACTGGACCCTCCGGGTTCGCTGTTCCTCAGCAAACCTAAACGAAGCCCTGGCCGTCATCGGAGACTACTGAAAAATCAGGCCCCAGGAAATGCGTTGCGAGCCGTTTTGGACCTTCCAAAAGTGCCCCCAAAGGAAGGCTTTGGGTACACCTGAAGTTCCCAGGGGAGCCTTTACGCAGCCCCACATGCAACTGGACCCTCCGGGTTCGCTGTTCCTCAGCAAACCTAAACGAAGCCCTGGCCGTCATCGGAGACTACTGAAAAATCAGGCCCCAGGAAATGCGTTGCGAGCCCCTTTGGACCATCCAAAAGTGCCCCCAAAGGAAGGCTTTGGGTACATCTGAAGTTCCCAGGGGAGCCTTTACGCAGCCCCACATGCAACTGGACCCTCCGAGTTCGCTGTTTCCGAGCATCCCTAAACATAGCCCTAGCAGTCATCGGAGACGACTGAAAAATCAGGCCCCAGGAAATGCGTTACGAGCCCTTTTCGCCCATCCAAAAGTGCCCCCAAAGGAAGGCTTTGGGTACAAGTGATCTCCCCAGGGGAGCCTTTACGCAGCCCCACATGCAACTGGACCATCCGAATTCGCTGTTCCTGAGCAAACCTAAACATAGCCCTAGCCGGCATCGAAGACGACTGAAAAATCAGGCCCCAGGAAATGCGTTGCGAGCCCTTTTCGCCCATCCAAAGGTGCCCCCAAAGGAAGGCTTTGGGTACAAGAGAACTCCCCAGGGGAGCCTTTACGCAGCCCCACATTCAACTGGCCCTTCGGGTTCGATTTTTCCAAGCAACCCTAAATATATCCGTAGCCGGCATGGGAGAAGACTGAAAACCCGGGCCCCAGAAAACGCGTTGCAAGCCCCTTTGGACCATCCAAAAGTGTCACCAAAGGAAGGCTTTGGGTACAAGAGAACTCCCCAGGGGAGCCTTTACGCAGCCCCACATGCAACTGGACCCTCCGGGTTCGCTGTTCCTCAGCAAACCTAAACGAAGCCCTGGCCGTCATCGGAGACTACTGAAAAATCAGGCCCTAAGAAATGCGTTGCGAGCCCCTTTGGACCATCCAAAGGTGCCCCCAAAGGTAGGCTTTGGGTACATCTGAAGTTCCCAGGGGAGCCTTTACGCAGCCCCATATGCAACTGGACCCTCCGAGTTCGCTGTTTCCGAGCATCCCTAAACATAGCCCTAGCAGTCATTGGAGACGACTGAAAAATCAGGCCCCAGGAAATGCGTTACAGGCCCTTTTCGCCCATCCAAAAGTGCCCGCAAAGGAAGGCTTTGGGTACAAGTGATCTCCCCAGGGGAGCCTTTACGCAGCCCCACATGCAACTGGACCCTCCGGGTTCACTGTTTCCCAGCATCCCTAAACATATCCCTAGCCGGCATCGAAGACGACTGAAAAATCAGGCCCCAGGAAATGCGTTGCGAGCCCTTTTCGCCCATCCCAAAGTGCCCCCAAAGGAAGGCTTTGGGTACAAGTGAACTCCCCAGGGGAGCCTTTATGCAGCCCCACATGCAACTGGACTCTCCGGGTTCGCTCTTTCCGAGCAAGACTAAACATAACCCTAGCCGGCATGGGAGAAGACTGAAAACCCGAGCCCCAGAAAACGCGTTGCAAGCCCCTTTGGACCATCCAAAAGTGTCACCAAAGGAAGGCTTTGGGTACAAGAGAACTCCCCAGGGGAGCCTTTACGCAGCCCCACATGCAATTGGACCCTCCGGGTTCGCTGTTCCTGAGCAAACCTAAACGTAGCCCTGGCCGTCATCGGAGACGACTGAAAAATCAGGCCCCAGGAAATGCGTTGCAAGCCCCTTTGGACCATCCAAAAGTGCCCCCAAAGGAAGGCTTTGGGTACATCTGAAGTTCCCAGGGGAGCCTTTACGCAGCCCCACATGCAACTGGACCCTCCGAGTTCGCTGTTTCCAAGCATCCCTTAACATAGCCCTAGCAGTCATCGGAGACGACTGAAAAATCAGGCCCCAGGAAATGCGTTACGAGGCCTTTTCGCCCATCCAAAAGTGTCACCAAAGGAAGGCTTTGGATACAAGTGAACTCCCCAGGGGAGCCTTTACGCAGCCCCACATGCAACTGGACCCTCCGGGTTCGCTGTTCCTGAGCAAATCTAAACGTAGCCCTAGCCGTCATCGCAGACGACTGAAAAATCAGGCCCCAGGAAATGCGTTGCGAGCCCCTTTGGACCATCCAAAAGTGCCCCCAAAGGAAGGCTTTGGGTACAAGAGAACTCCCCAGGGGAGCCTTTACGCAGCCCCACATGCAACTGGACCCTCCGGGTTCGCTGTTCCTCAGCAAACCTAAACGTAGCCCTGGCCGTCATCGGAGACGTCTGTAAAATCAGGCCCCAGGAAATGCGTTGCGAGCCGTTTTGGACCTTCCAAAAGTGCCCCCAAAGGAAGGCTTTGGGTACACCTGAAGTTCCCAGGGGAGCCTTTACACAGCCCCATATGCAACTGGACCCTCCGAGCTCGCTGTTCCTGAGCAAATCTAAACATATCCCTAGCAGTCATCGGAGACGACTGAAAAATCAGGCCCCAGGAAATGCGTTACGAGCCCTTTTCGCCCATCCAAAAGTGCCCGCAAAGGAAGGCTTTGGGTACAAGTGATCTCCCCAGGGGAGCCTTTACGCAGCCCCACATGCAACTGGACCCTTCGGGTTCGATTTTTCCGAGCAACCCTAAATATATCCCTAGGCGTCATGGGATAAGACTGAAAACCCGGGCCCCAGAAAACGCGTTGCAAGCCCCTTTGGACCATCCAAAAGTGTCACCAAAGGAAGGCTTTGGGTACAAGAGAACTCCCCAGGGGAGCCTTTACGCAGCCCCACATGCAATTGGACCCTCCGGGTTCGCTGTTCCTGAGCAAACCTAAACGTAGCCCTGGCCGTCATCGGAGACGACTGAAAAATCAGGCCCCAGGAAATGCGTTGCAAGCCCCTTTGGACCCTCCAAAAGTGCCCCCAAAGGAAGGCTTTGGGTACATCTGAAGTTCCCAGGGGAGCCTTTACGCAGCCCCACATGCAACTGGACCCTCCAAGTTCGCTGTTTCCAAGCATCCCTTAACATAGCCCTAGCAGTCATCGGAGACGACTGAAAAATCAGGCCCCAGGAAATGCGTTACGAGGCCTTTTCGCCCATCCAAAAGTGTCACCAAAGGAAGGCTTTGGATACAAGTGAACTCCCCAGGGGAGCCTTTATGCAGCCCCACATGCAACTGGACCCTCCGGGTTCGCTGTTCCTGAGCAAATCTAAACGTAGCCCTAGCCGTCATCGCAGACGACTGAAAAATCAGGCCCCAGGAAATGCGTTGCGAGCCCCTTTGGACCATCCAAAAGTGCCCCCAAAGGAAGGCTTTGGGTACAAGAGAACTCCCCAGGGGAGCCTTTACGCAGCCCCACATGCAACTGGACCCTCCGGGTTCGCTGTTCCTCAGCAAACCTAAACGTAGCCCTGGCCGTCATCGGAGACGACTGTAAAATCAGGCCCCAGGAAATGCGTTGCGAGCCGTTTTGGACCTTCCAAAAGTGCCCCCAAAGGAAGGCTTTGGGTACACCTGAAGTTCCCAGGGGAGCCTTTACACAGCCCCATATGCAACTGGACCCTCCGAGCTCGCTGTTCCTGAGCAAATCTAAACATAGCCCTAGCAGTCATCGGAGACGACTGAAAAATCAGGCCCCAGGAAATGCGTTACGAGCCCTTTTCGCGCATCCAAAAGTGCCCGCAAAGGAAGGCTTTGGGTACAAGTGATCTCCCCAGGGGAGCCTTTACGCAGCCCCACATGCAACTGGACCCTTCGGGTTCGATTTTTCCGAGCAACCCTAAATATATCCCTAGCTTGCATGGGATAAGACTGAAAACCCGGGCCCCAGAAAACGCGTTGCAAGCCCCTTTGGACCATCCAAAAGTGTCACCAAAGGAAGGCTTTGGGTACAAGAGAACTCCCCAGGGGAGCCTTTACGCAGCCCCACATGCAACTGGACCCTCCGGGTTCGCTGTTCCTGAGCAAACCTAAACGAAGCCCTGGCCGTCATCGGAGACGACTGAAAAATCAGACCCCAGGAAATGCGTTGCAAGCCCCTTTGGACCATCCAAAAGTGCCCCCAAAGGAAGGCTTTGGGTACATCTGAAGTTCCCAGGGCAGCCTTTACGCAGCCCCATATGCAACTGGACCCTCCGAGTTCGCTGTTTCCGAGCATCCCTAAACATAGCCCTAGCAGTCATCGGAGACGACTGAAAAATCAGGCCCCAGGAAATGCGTTACAAGCCCTTTTCGCACATCCAAAAGTGCCCGCAAAGGAAGGCTTTGGGTACAAGTGATCTCCCCAGGGGAGCCTTTACGCAGCCCCACATGCAACTGGACCCTCCGGGTTCGCTGTTCCTGAGCAAATCTAAACGTAGCCCTAGCCGTCATCGCAGACGACTGAAAAATCAGGCCCCAGGAAATGCGTTGCGAGCCCCTTTGGACCATCCAAAAGTGCCCGCAAAGGAAGGCTTTGGGTACAAGAGAACTCCCCAGGGGAGCCTTTACGCAGCCCCACATGCAACTGGACCCTCCGGGTTCGCTGTTCCTCAGCAAACCTAAACGTAGCCCTGGCCGTCATCGGAGACGACTGTAAAATCAGGCCCCAGGAAATGCGTTGCGAGCCGTTTTGGACCTTCCAAAAGTGCCCCCAAAGGAAGGCTTTGGGTACACCTGAAGTTCCCAGGGGAGCCTTTACACAGCCCCATATGCAACTGGACCCTCCGAGCTCGCTGTTCCTGAGCAAATCTAAACATAGCCCTAGCAGTCATCGGAGACGACTGAAAAATCAGGCCCCAGGAAATGCGTTACGAGCCCTTTTCGCCCATCCAAAAGTGCCCGCAAAGGAAGGCTTTGGGTACAAGTGATCTCCCCAGGGGAGCCTTTACGCAGCCCCACATGCAACTGGACCCTTCGGGTTCGATTTTTCCGAGCAACCCTAAATATATCCCTAGGCGTCATGGGATAAGACTGAAAACCCGGGCCCCAGAAAACGCGTTGCAAGCCCCTTTGGACCATCCAAAAATGTCACCAAAGGAAGGCTTTGGGTACAAGAGAACTCCCCAGGGGAGCCTTTACGCAGCCCCACATGCAACTGGACCCTCCGGGTTCGCTGTTCCTGAGCAAACCGAAATGTAGCCCTGGCCGTCATCGAAGATGTGTGAAAAATCAGGCCCCAGGAAATGCGTTCCGAGCCCTTTTCGCCCATCCAAATGTGCCCCCAAATGAAGACTTTGGGTAAAAGAGAACTCCCCAGGGGAGCCTTTACGCAGCCCCACATGCAACTGGACCCTCCGGGTTCACTGTTTCCGAGCATCCCTAAACATAGCCCTAGACGGCATCGAAGACGACTGAAAAATCAGGCCCCAGGAAATGCGTTGCAAGCCCTTTTCGCCCATCGAAAAGTGCCCCCAAAGGAAGGCTTTGGGTACAAGTGAACTCCCCAGGGGAGCCTTTACGCAGCCCCACATGTAACTGGACCCTCCGGGTTCGCTCTTCCTGAGCAAATCTAAACGTAGCCCTAGCCGTCATCGCAGACGACTGAAAAATCAGGCCCCAGGAAATGCGTTGCGAGCCCCTTTGGACCATCCAAAAGTGCCCGCAAAGGAAGGCTTTGGGTACAAGAGAACTCCCCAGGGGAGCCTTTACGCAGTCCCACATGCAACTGGACCCTCCGGGTTCGCTGTTCCTGAGCAAACCTAAAGATAGCCCTAGCCGGCATCGAAGACGACTGAAAAATCAGGCCCCAGGAAATGCGTTGCGAGCCCTTTTCGCCCATCCCAAAGTGCCCCCAAAGGAAGGCTTTGGGTACAAGTGAACTCCCAAGGGGAGCCTTTACGCAGCCCCACATGCAACTGGACCCTTCGGGTTCGATTTTTCCTAGCAACCCTAAATATATCCCTAGCTTGCATGGGAGAAGACTGAAAACCCGGGCCCCAGAAAACGTGTTGCAAGCCCCTTTGCACCATCCAAAAGTGCCCCCAAAGGAAGGCTTTGGGTACAAGAGAACTCCCCAGGGGAGCCTTTACGCAGCCCCACATGCAACTGGACCCTCCGGGTTCGCTGTTCCTCAGCAAACCTAAACGTAGCCCTGGCCGTCATCGGAGACGACTGTAAAATCAGGCCCCAGGAAATGCGTTGCGAGCCGTTTTGGACCTTCCAAAAGTGCCCCCAAAGGAAGGCTTTGGGTACAAGAGAACTCCCCAGGGGAGCCTTTACACAGCCCCATATGCAACTGGACCCTCCGAGCTCGCTGTTCCTGAGCAAATCTAAACATAGCCCTAGCAGTCATCGGAGACGACTGAAAAATCAGGCCCCAGGAAATGCGTTACGAGCCCTTTTCGCGCATCCAAAAGTGCCCGCAAAGGAAGGCTTTGGGTACAAGTGATCTCCCCAGGGGAGCCTTTACGCAGCCCCACATGCAACTGGACCCTTCGGGTTCGATTTTTCCGAGCAACCCTAAATATATCCCTAGGCGTCATGGGATAAGACTGAAAACCCGGGCCCCAGAAAACGCGTTGCAAGCCCCTTTGGACCATCCAAAAGTGTCACCAAAGGAAGGCTTTGGGTACAAGAGAACTCCCCAGGGGAGCCTTTACGCAGCCCCACATGCAACTGGACCCTCCGGGTTCGCTGTTCCTGAGCAAACCTAAACGAAGCCCTGGCCGTCATCGGAGACGACTGAAAAATCAGACCCCAGGAAATGCGTTGCAAGCCCCTTTGGACCATCCAAAAGTGCCCCCAAAGGAAGGCTTTGGGTACATCTGAAGTTCCCAGGGCAGCCTTTACGCAGCCCCATATGCAACTGGACCCTCCGAGTTCGCTGTTTCCGAGCATCCCTAAACATAGCCCTAGCAGTCATCGGAGACGACTGAAAAATCAGGCCCCAGGAAATGCGTTACAAGCCCTTTTCGCACATCCAAAAGTGCCCGCAAAGGAAGGCTTTGGGTACAAGTGATCTCCCCAGGGGAGCCTTTACGCAGCCCCACATGCAACTGGACCCTCCGGGTTCGCTGTTCCTGAGCAAATCTAAACGTAGCCCTAGCCGTCATCGCAGACGACTGAAAAATCAGGCCCCAGGAAATGCGTTGCGAGCCCCTTTGGACCATCCAAAAGTGCCCGCAAAGGAAGGCTTTGGGTACAAGAGAACTCCCCAGGGGAGCCTTTACGCAGCCCCACATGCAACTGGACCCTCCGGGTTCGCTGTTCCTCAGCAAACCTAAACGTAGCCCTGGCCGTCATCGGAGACGACTGTAAAATCAGGCCCCAGGAAATGCGTTGCGAGCCGTTTTGGACCTTCCAAAAGTGCCCCCAAAGGAAGGCTTTGGGTACACCTGAAGTTACCAGGGGAGCCTTTACACAGCCCCATATGCAACTGGACCCTCCGAGCTCGCTGTTCCTGAGCAAATCTAAACATAGCCCTAGCAGTCATCGGAGACGACTGAAAAATCAGGCCCCAGGAAATGCGTTACGAGCCCTTTTCGCCCATCCAAAAGTGCCCGCAAAGGAAGGCTTTGGGTACAAGTGATCTCCCCAGGGGAGCCTTTACGCAGCCCCACATGCAACTGGACCCTTCGGGTTCGATTTTTCCGAGCAACCCTAAATATATCCCTAGGCGTCATGGGATAAGACTGAAAACCCGGGCCCCAGAAAACGCGTTGCAAGCCCCTTTGGACCATCCAAAAATGTCACCAAAGGAAGGCTTTGGGTACAAGAGAACTCCCCAGGGGAGCCTTTACGCAGCCCCACATGCAACTGGACCCTCCGGGTTCGCTGTTCCTGAGCAAACCGAAATGTAGCCCTGGCCGTCATCGAAGATGTGTGAAAAATCAGGCCCCAGGAAATGCGTTCCGAGCCCTTTTCGCCCATCCAAATGTGCCCCCAAATGAAGACTTTGGGTAAAAGAGAACTCCCCAGGGGAGCCTTTACGCAGCCCCACATGCAACTGGACCCTCCGGGTTCGCTGTTTCCGAGCATCCCTAAACATAGCCCTAGACGGCATCGAAGACGACTGAAAAATCAGGCCCCAGGAAATGCGTTGCAAGCCCTTTTCGCCCATCGAAAAGTGCCCCCAAAGGAAGGCTTTGGGTACAAGTGAACTCCCCAGGGGAGCCTTTACGCAGCCCCACATGCAACTGGACCCTCCGGGTTCGCTCTTCCTGAGCAAATCTAAACGTAGCCCTAGCCGTCATCGCAGACGACTGAAAAATCAGGCCCCAGGAAATGCGTTGCGAGCCCCTTTGGACCATCCAAAAGTGCCCGCAAAGGAAGGCTTTGGGTACAAGAGAACTCCCCAGGGGAGCCTTTACGCAGTCCCACATGCAACTGGACCCTCCGGGTTCGCTGTTCCTGAGCAAACCTAAAGATAGCCCTAGCCGGCATCGAAGACGACTGAAAAATCAGGCCCCAGGAAATGCGTTGCGAGCCCTTTTCGCCCATCCCAAAGTGCCCCCAAAGGAAGGCTTTGGGTACAAGTGAACTCCCAAGGGGAGCCTTTACGCAGCCCCACATGCAACTGGACCCTTCGGGTTCGATTTTTCCTAGCAACCCTAAATATATCCCTAGCTTGCATGGGAGAAGACTGAAAACCCGGGCCCCAGAAAACGTGTTGCAAGCCCCTTTGCACCATCCAAAAGTGCCCCCAAAGGAAGGCTTTGGGTACAAGAGAACTCCCCAGGGGAGCCTTTACGCAGCCCCACATGCAACTGGACCCTCCGGGTTCGCTCTTTCCGAGCATCCCTAAACATAGCACAAGCCGGCATCGATGACGACTGTAAAATCAGGCCCCAGGAAATGCGTCACGAGCCCTTTTCGCCCATCCAAAAGTGCCCGCAAAGGAAGGCTTTGGGTACAAGTGAACTCCCCAGGGGAGCCTTTACGCAGCCCCACATGCAACTGGACCCTCCGGTTTCGCTGTTTCTGAGCATCCCTAAACATAGCCCTAGCCGTCATCGCAGACGAGTGAAAAATCAGGCCCCAGGAAATGCGTTGCGAGCCCCTTTGGACCATCCAAAAGTGCCCCCAAAGGAAGGCTTTCGGTACATCTGAAGTTCCCAGGGGAGCCTTTACGCAGCCCCACATGCAACTGGACCCTCCGGGTTCGATTTTTCCAAGCAACCCTAAATATATCACTAGCCAGCATGGGAGAAGACTGAAAACCCGGGCCCCAGAAAACAAGTTGCAAGCCCCTTTGGACCATCCAAAAGTGTCACCAAAGGAAGGCTTTGGGTACAAGTGAACTCCCCAGGGGAGCCTTTACGCAGCCCCACATGCAACTGGACCCTCCGGGTTCGATTTTTCCGATCAACCCTAAATATATCCCTAGCCGGCATGGGAGAAGACTGAAAACCCGGGCCCCAGAAAAAGCGTTGCAAGCCCCTTTGAACCATCCAAAAGTGCCCCCAAAGGAAGGCTTTGGGTACAAGAGAACTCCCCTGGCGAGCCTTTACGCAGCCCCACATGCAACTGGACCCTCCGGGTTCGCTGTTCCTGAGCAAATCTAAACGTAGCCCTAGCCGTCATCGCAGACGAATGAAAAATCAGGCCCCAGGAAATGCGTTGCGAGCCCCTTTGGACCATCCAAAAGTGCCCGCAAAGGAAGGCTTTGGGTACAAGAGAACTCCCCAGGGGAGCCTTTACGCAGCCCCACATGCAACTGGACCCTTCGGGTTCGATTTTTCCAAGCAACACTAAATATATCCCTAGCCGGCATGGGAGAAGACTGAAAACCCGGGCCCCAGAAAACGCGTTGCAAGTCCCTTTGGACCATCCAAAAGTGTCACCAAAGGAAGGCTTTGGGTACAAGAGAACTCCCCAGGGGAGCATTTACGCAGCCCCACATGCAACTGGACCCTCCGGGTTCGCTGTTCATTAGCAAACCTAAACGTAGCCCTAGCCGTCATCGGAGACGACTGAAAAATCAGGCCCCAGGAAATGCGTTGCGAGCCCCTTTGGACCATCCAAAAGTGCCCCCAAAGGAAGGCTTTGGGTACATCTGAAGTTCCCAGGGGAGCCTTTACGCAGCCCCATATGCAACTGGACCCTCCGAGTTCGCTGTTTCCGAGCATCCCTAAACATAGCCCTAGCAGTCATCGGAGACGACTGAAAAATCAGGCCCCAGGAAATGCGTTACGAGCCCTTTTCGCCCATCCAAAAGTGCCCCCAAAGGAAGGCTTTGGGTACAAGAGAACTCCCCAGGGGAGCCTTTACGCAGCCCCACATGCAACTGGACCCTCCGGGTTCGCTGTTCCTGAGCAAACCTAAACATAGCCCTAGCCGGCATCGAAGACGACTGAAAAATCAGGCCCCAGGAAATGCGTTGCGAGCCCTTTTCGCCCATCCAAAAGTGCCCCCAAAGGAAGGCTTTGGGTACAAGAGAACCCCCCAGGGGAGCCTTTACGCAGCCCCACATGCAACTGGACCCTTCGGGTTCGATTTTTCCGAGCAACCCTAAATATATCCGTAGCCGGCATGGGAGAAGACTGAAAACCCGGGCCCCAGAAAACGCGTTGCAAGCCCCTTTGGACCATCCAAAAGTGTCACCAAAGGAAGGCTTTGGGTACAAGAGAACTCCCCAGGGGAGCCTTTACGCAGCCCCACATGCAACTGGACCCTCCGGGTTCGCTGTTCCTGAGCAAACCTAAACGAAGCCCTGGCCGTCATCGGAGACTACTGAAAAATCAGGCCCCAGGAAATGCGTTACGAGCCCTTTTCGCCCATCCAAAAGTGCCCGCAAAGGAAGGCTTTGGGTACATCTGAAGTTCCCAGGGGAGCCTTTACGCAGCCCCATATGCAACTGGACCCTCCGAGTTCGCTGTTTCCGAGCATCCCTAAACATAGCCCTAGCAGTCATCGGAGACAACTGAAAAATCAGGCCCCAGGAAATGCGTTACGAGCCCTTTTCGCCCATCCAAAAGTGCCCGCAAAGGAAGGCTTTGGGTACAAGTGATCTCCCCAGGGGAGCCTTTACGCAGCCCCACATGCAACTGGACCCTCCGGGTTCATTGTTTCCCAGCATCCCTAAACATAACCCTAGACGGCATCGAAGACGACTGAAAAATCAGGCCCCAGGAAATGCGTTGCGAGCCCTTTTCGCCCATCCCAAAGTGCCCCCAAAGGAAGGCTTTGGGTACAAGTGAACTCCCCAGGGGAGCCTTTATGCAGCCCCACATGCAACTGGACTCTCCGGGTTCGCTCTTTCCGAGCAAGACTAAACATAACCCTAGCCGGCATGGGAGAAGACTGAAAACCCGGGCCCCAGAAAACGCGTTGCAAGCCCCTTTGGACCATCCAAAAGTGTCACCAAAGGAAGGCTTTGGGTACAAGAGAACTCCCCAGGGGAGCCTTTACGCAGCCCCACATGCAATTGGACCCTCCGGGTTCGCTGTTCCTGAGCAAACCTAAACGTAGCCCTGGCCGTCATCGGAGACGACTGAAAATCAGGCCCCAGGAAATGCGTTGCAAGCCCCTTTGGACCATCCAAAAGTGCCCCCAAAGGAAGGCTTTGGGTACATCTGAAGTTCCCAGGGGAGCCTTTACGCAGCCCCATATGCAACTGGACCCTCCGAGTTCGCTGTTTCCAAGCATCCCTTAACATAGCCCTAGCAGTCATCGGAGACGACTGAAAAATCAGGCCCCAGGAAATGCGTTACGAGCCCTTTTCGCCCATCCAAAAGTGTCACCAAAGGAAGGCTTTGGATACAAGTGAACTCCCCAGGGGAGCCTTTACGCAGCCCCACATGCAACTGGACCCTCCGGGTTCGCTGTTCCTGAGCAAATCTAAACGTAGCCCTAGCCGTCATCGCAGACGACTGAAAAATCAGGCCCCAGGAAATGCGTTGCGAGCCCCTTTGGACCATCCAAAAGTGCCCCCAAAGGAAGGCTTTGGGTACAAGAGAACTCCCCAGGGGAGCCTTTACGCAGCCCCACATGCAACTGGACCCTCCGGGTTCGCTGTTCCTGAGCAAACCTAAACGTAGCCCTGGCCGTCATCGGAGACGACTGTAAAATCAGGCCCCAGGAAATGCGTTGCGAGCCGTTTTGGACCTTCCAAAAGTGCCCCCAAAGGAAGGCTTTGGGTACACCTGAAGTTCCCAGGGGAGCCTTTACACAGCCCCACATGCAACTGGACCCTCCGAGCTCGCTGTTCCTGAGCAAATCTAAACATAGCCCTAGCAGTCATCGGAGACGACTGAAAAATCAGGCCCCAGGAAATGCGTTACGAGCCCTTTTCGCCCATCCAAAAGTGCCCGCAAAGGAAGGCTTTGGGTACAAGTGAACTCCCCAGGGGAGCCTTTACGCAGCCCCACATGCAACTGGACCCTTCGGGTTCGATTTTTCCGAGCAACCCTAAATATATCCCTAGGCGTCATGGGATAAGACTGAAAACCCGGGCCCCAGAAAACGCGTTGCAAGCCCCTTTGGACCATCCAAAAGTGTCACCAAAGGAAGGCTTTGGGTACAAGAGAACTCCCCAGGGGAGCCTTTACGCAGCCCCACATGCAACTGGACCCTCCGGGTTCGCTGTTCCTGTGCAAACCTAAACGTAGCCCTGGCCGTCATCGGAGACGACTGAAAAATCAGACCCCAGGAAATGCGTTGCAAGCCCCTTTGGACCATCCAAAAGTGCCCCCAAAGGAAGGCTTTCGGTACATCTGAAGTTCCCAGGGGAGCCTTTACGCAGCCCCACATGCAACTGGACCCTCCGGGTTCGATTTTTCCGAGCAACCCTAAATATATCACTAGCCAGCATGGGAGAAGACTGAAAACCCGGGCCCCAGAAAACAAGTTGCAAGCCCCTTTGGACCATCCAAAAGTGCCCCCAAAGGAAGGCTTTGGGTACAAGTGAACTCCCCAGGGGAGCCTTTACGCAGCCCCACATGCAACTGGACCCTCCGGGTTCGATTTTTCCGATCAACCCTAAATATATCCCTAGCCGGCATGGGAGAAGACTGAAAACACGGGCCCCAGAAAACGCGTTGCAAGCCCCTTTGAACCATCCAAAAGTGCCCCCAAAGGAAGGCTTTGGGTACATCTGAAGTTCCCAGGGGAGCCTTTACGCAGCCCCATATGCAACTGGACCCTCCGAGTTCGCTGTTTCCGAGCATCCCTAAACATAGCCCTAGCAGTCATCGGAGACGACTGAAAAATCAGGCACCAGGAAATGCGTTACGAGCCCTTTTCGCCCATCCAAAAGTGCCCGCAAAGGAAGGCTTTGGGTACAAGTGATCTCCCCAGGGGAGCCTTTACGCAGCCCCACATGCAACTGGACCCTTCGGGTTCGCTTTTCCTGAGCAAACCTAAACATAGCCCTAGCCGGCATCGAAGACGACTGAAAAATCAGGCCCCAGGAAATGCGTTGCGAGCCCTTTTCGCCCATCCAAAAGTGCCCCCAAAGGAAGGCTTTGGGTACAAGAGAACTCCCCAGGGGAGCCTTTACGCAGCCCCACATTCAACTGGACCCTTCGGGTTCGATTTTTCCGAGCAACCCTAAATATATCCCTAGCTGGCATGGGAGAAGACTGAAAACCCGGGCCCCAGAAAACGCGTTGCAAGCCCCTTTGGACCATCCAAAAGTGTCACCAAAGGAAGGCTTTGGGTACAAGAGAACTCCCCAGGGGAGCCTTTACGCAGCCCCACATGCAACTGGACCCTTCGGGTTCGCTGTTTCCAAACATCCCTTAACATAGCCCTAGCAGTCATCGGAGACGACTGAAAAATCAGGCCCCAGGAAATGCGTCACGAGCCCTTTTCGCCCATCCAAAAGTGTAACCAAAGGAAGGCTTTGGATACAAGTGAACTCCCCAGGGGAGCCTTTACACAGCCCCACATGCAACTGGACCCTCCGGGTTCGCTGTTCCTGAGCAAATCTAAACGTAGCCCTAGCCGTCATCGCAGACGACTGAAAAATCAGGCCCCAGGAAATGCGTTGCAAGCCCCTTTGGACCATCCAAAAGTGTCACCAAAGGAAGGCTTTGGGTACAAGAGAACTCCCCAGGGGAGCCTTTACGCAGCCCCACATGCAACTGGACCCTCCGGGTTCGCTGTTCCTGAGCAAACCTAAACGTAGCCCTGGCCGTCATCGGAGACTACTGAAAAATCAGGCCCCAGGAAATGCGTTGCGAGCCCCTTTGGACCATCCAAAAGTGCCCCCAAAGGAAGGCTTTGGGTACATCTGAAGTTCCCAGGGGAGCCTTTACGCAGCCCCATATGCAACTGGACCCTCCGAGTTCGCTGTTTCCGAGCATCCCTAAACATAGCCCTAGCAGTCATCGGAGACGACTGAAAAATCAGGCCCCAGGAAATGCGTTACGAGCCCTTTTCGCCCATCCAAAAGTGCCCGCAAAGGAAGGCTTTGGGTACAAGTGATCTCCCCAGGGGAGCCTTTACGCAGCCCCACATGCAACTGGACCCTCCGGGTTCACTGTTTCCCAGCATCCCTAAACATAACCCTAGCCGGCATCGAAGACGACTGAAAAATCAGGCCCCAGGAAATGCGTTGCGAGCCCTTTTCGCCCATCCCAAAGTGCCCCCAATTGAAGGCTTTTGGTACAAGTGAACTCCCCAGGGGAGCCTTTATGCAGCCCCACATGCAACTGGACTCTCCGGGTTCGCTCTTTCCGAGCAAGACTAAACATAACCCTAGCCGGCATGGGAGAAGACTGAAAACCCGGGCCCCAGAAAACGCGTTGCAAGCCCCTTTGGACCATCCAAAAGTGTCATCAAAGGAAGGCTTTGGGTACAAGAGAACTCCCCAGGGGAGCCTTTACGCAGCCCCACATGCAATTGGACCCTCCGGGATCGCTGTTCCTGAGCAAACCTAAACGTAGCCCTGGCCGTCATCGGAGACGACTGAAAAATCAGGCCCCAGGAAATGCGTTGCAAGCCCCTTTGGACCATCCAAAAGTGCCCCCAAAGGAAGGCTTTGGGTACATCTGAAGTTCCCAGGGGAGCCTTTACGCAGCCCCATATGCAACTGGACCCTCCGAGTTCGCTGTTTCCAAACATCCCTTAACATAGCCCTAGCAGTCATCGGAGACGACTGAAAAATCAGGCCCCAGGAAATGCGTCACGAGCCCTTTTCGCCCATCCAAAAGTGTCACCAAAGGAAGGCTTTGGATACAAGTGAACTCCCCAGGGGAGCCTTTACACAGCCCCACATGCAACTGGACCCTCCGGGTTCGCTGTTCCTTAGCAAATCTAAACGTAGCCCTAGCCGTCATCGCAGACGACTGAAAAATCAGGCCCCAGGAAATGCGTTGCGAGCACCTTTGGACCATCCAAAAGTGCCCCCAAAGGAAGGCTTTGGGTACAAGAGAACTCCCCAGGGATCCTTTACGCAGCCACACATGCAACTGGACCCTCCGGGTTCGCTGTTCCTGAGCAAACCTAAACGTAGCCCTGGCCGTCATCGGAGACGACTGTAAAATCAGGCCCCAGGAAATGCGTTGCGAGCCCCTTTGGACCTTCCAAAAGTGCCCCCAAAGGAAGGCTTTGGGTACACCTGAAGTTCCCAGGGGAGCCTTTACACAGCCCCATATGCAACTGGACCCTCCGAGCTCGCTGTTCCTGAGCAAATCTAAACGTAGCCCTGGCCGTCATCGGAGACGACTGAAAAATCAGACCCCAGGAAATGCGTTGCAAGCCCCTTTGGACCATCCAAAAGTGCCCCCAAAGGAAGGCTTTGGGTACAAGTGAACTCCCCAGGGTAGCCTTTACGCAGCCCCACATGCAACTGGACCCTCCGGTTTCGCTTTTTCTGAGCATCCCGAAACATAGCCCTAGCCGTCATCGCAGACGAGTGAAAAATCAGGCCCCAGAAAACGCGTTGCAAGCCCCTTTGGACCATCCAAAAGTGCCCCCAAAGGAAGGCTTTGGGTACAAGAGAACTCCCCAGGGGAGCCTTTACGCAGCCCCACATGCAACTGGACCCTCGTTGTTCGATTTTTCCGAGCAACCCTAAATATATCACTAGCCACCATGGGAGAAGACTGAAAACCCGGGCCCCAGAAAACGCGTTGCAAGCCCCTTTGGACCATCCAAAAGTGTCACCAAAGGAAGGCTTTGGGTACAAGAGAACTCCCCAGGGGAGCCTTTACGCAGCCCCACATGCAACTGGACCCTCCGGGTTCGCTGTTCATGAGCAAACCTAAACGTAGCCCAAGCCGTCATCGGAAACGACTGAAAAATCAGGCCCCAGGAAATGCGTTGCAAGCCCCTTTGGACCATCCAAAAGTGCCCCCAAAGGAAGGCTTTGGGTACAAGTGATCTCCCCAGGGGAGCCTTTACGCAGCCCCACATGCAACTGGACCCTTCGGGTTCGATTTTTCCGAGCAACCCTAAATATATCCCTAGGCGTCATGGGAGAAGACTGAAAAACCGGGCCCCAGAAAACGCGTTGCAAGCCCCTTTGGACCATCCAAAAGTGTCACCAAAGGAAGGCTTTGGGTACAAGAGAACTCCCCAGGGGAGCCTTTACGCAGCCCCACATGCAACTGGACCCTCCGGGTTCGCTGTTTCCGAGCATCCCTAAACATAGCACTAGCCGGCATCGATGACGACTGTAAAATCAGGCCCCAGGAAATGCGTTACGAGCCCTTTTCGCCCATCCAAAAGTGCCCCCAAAGGAAGGCTTTGGGTACAAGAGAACTCCCCAGGGGAGCCTTTACGCAGCCCCACATGCAACTGGACCCTCCGGGTTCGCTGTTCCTGAGCAAACCTAAACGTAGCCCTGGCCGTCATCGGAGACGACTGAAAAATCAGGCCCCAGGAAATGCGTTGCGAGCCCCTTTGGACCATCCAAAAGTGCCCCCAAAGGAAGGCTTTGGGTACAAGAGAACTCCCCAGGGGAGCCTTTACGCAGCCCCACATGCAACTGGACCCTCCGGGTTCGCTGTTTCCGAGCATCCCTAAACATAGCACAAGCCGGCATCGATGACGACTGTAAAATCAGGCCCCAGGAAATGCGTCACGAGCCCTTTTCGCCCATCCAAAAGTGCCCGCAAAGGAAGGCTTTGGGTACAAGTGAACTCCCCAAGGGAGCCTTTACGCAGCCCCACATGCAACTGGACCCTCCGGGTTCGATTTTTCCGAGCAACCCTAAATATATCCCTAGCCGGCATGGGAGAAGACTGAAAAATCAGGCCCCCGAAAACGCGTTGCAAGCCCCTTTGGACCATCCAAAAGTGTCACCAAAGGAAGGCTTTGGGTACAAGTGATCTCCCCAGGGGAGCCTTTACGCAGCCCCACATGCAACTGGACCCTCCGGGTTCGATTTTTCCGATCAACCCTAAATATATCCCTAGCCGGCAAGGGAGAAGACTGAAAACCCGGGACCCAGAAAACGCGTTGCAAGCCCCTTTGGACCATCCAAAAGTGTCACCAAAGGAAGGCTTTGGGTACAAGTGATCTCCCCAGGGGAGCCTTTACGCAGCCCCACATGCAACTGGACCCTCCGGGTTCGCTGTTCCTGAGCAAACCTAAACATAGCCCTAGCCGGCATCGAAGACGAGTGAAAAATCAGGCCCCAGGAAATGTGTTGCGAGCCCTTTTCGCCCATCCAAAAGTGCCCCCAAAGGAAGGCTTTGGGTACAAGAGAACTCCCCAGGGGAGCCTTTACGCAGCCCCACATTCAACTGGACCCTTCGGGTTCGATTTTTCCGAGCAATCCTAAATATATCCGTAGCCGGCTTGGGAGAAGACTGAAAACCCGGGCCCCAGAAAACGCGTTGCAAGCCCCTTTGGACCATCCAAAAGTGTCACCAAAGGAAGGCTTTGGGTACAAGAGAACTCCCCAGGGGAGCCTTTACGCAGCCCCACATGCAACTGGACCCTCCGGGTTCGCTGTTCCTCAGCAAACCTAAACGAAGCCCTGGCCGTCATCGGAGACTACTGAAAAATCAGGCCCCAGGAAATGCGTTGCGAGCCCCTTTGGACCATCCAAAAGTGCCCCCAAAGGAAGGCTTTGGGTACATCTGAAGTTCCCAGGGGAGCCTTTACGCAGCCCCATATGCAACTGGACCCTCCGAGTTCGCTGTTTCCGAGCATCCCTAAACATAGCCCTAGCAGTCATCGGAGACGACTGAAAAATCAGGCCCCAGGAAATGCGTTACAAGCCCTTTTCGCACATCCAAAAGTGCCCGCAAAGGAAGGCTTTGGGTACAAGTGATCTCCCCAGGGGAGCCTTTACGCAGCCCCACATGCAACTGGACCCTCCGGGTTCACTGTTTCCCAGCATCCCTAAACATAACCCTAGCCGGCATCGAAGACGACTGAAAAATCAGGCCCCAGGAAATGCGTTGCGAGCCCTTTTCGCCCATCCCAAAGTGCCCCCAAAGGAAGGCTTTGGGTACAAGTGAACTCCCCAGGGGAGCCTTTATGCAGCCCCACATGCAACTGGACTCTCCGGGTTCGCTCTTTCTGAGCAAGACTAAACATAACCCTAGCCGGCATGGGAGAAGACTGAAAACCCGGGCCCCAGAAAACGCGTTGCAAGCCCCTTTGGACCATCCAAAAGTGCCCCCAAAGGAAGGCTTTGGGTACAAGAGAACTCCCCAGGGGAGCCTTTACGCAGCCCCACATGCAACTGGACCCTCCGGTTTCGCTGTTTCTGAGCATCCCGAAACATAGCCCTAGCCGTCATCGCAGACGAGTGAAAAATCAGGCCCCAGGAAATGCGTTGCGAGCCCCTTTGGACCATCCAAAAGTGCCCCCAAAGGAAGGCTTTGGGTACATCTGAAGTTCCCAGGGGAGCCTTTACGCAGCCCCATATGCAACTGGACCCTCCGAGTTCGCTGTTTCCGAGCATCCCTAAACATAGCCCTAGCAGTCATCGGAGATGACTGAAAAATCAGGCCCCAGGAAATGCGTTACAAGCCCTTTTCGCACATCCAAAAGTGCCCGCAAAGGAAGGCTTTGGGTACAAGTGATCTCCCCAGGGGAGCCTTTACGCAGCCCCACATGCAACTGGACCCTCCGGGTTCACTGTTTCCCAGCATCCCTAAACATAACCCTAGCCGGCATCGAAGACGACTGTAAAATCAGGCCCCAGGAAATGCGTTACGAGCCCTTTTCGCCCATCCAAAAGTGCCCCCAAAGGAAGGCTTTGGGTACAAGTGATCTCCCCAGGGGAGCCTTTACGCAGCCCCACATGCAACTGGACCCTCCGAGTTCGCTGTTCCTGAGCAAACCTAAATGTAGCCCTGGCCGTCATCGGAGACGACTGAAAAATCAGGCCCCAGGAAATGCGTTGCGAGCCGCTTTGGACCATCCAAAAGTGCCCCCAAAGGAAGGCTTTGGGTACAAGTGAACTCCCCAGGGGAGCCTTTACGCAGTCCCACATGCAACTGGACCCTCCGCGTTCGCTGTTTCCGAGCATCCATAAACATAGCCCTAGCAGTCATCGGAGACGACTGAAAAATCAGGCCCCAGGAAATGCGTTACGAGGCCTTTTCGCCCATCCAAAAGTGCCCCAAAAGGAAGGCTTTAGGTACAAGTGATCTCCCCAGGGGAGCCTTTACGCAGCCCCACATGCAACTGGACCCTCCGGGTTCACTGTTCCTGAGCAAACCTAAACGTAGCCCTAGCCGTCATCGGAGACGAGTGAAAAATCAGGCCCCAGGAAATGCGTTGCGAGCCCCTTTGGACCATCCAAAAGTGCTCCCAAAGGAAGGCTTTCGGTACATCTGAAGTTCCCAGGGGAGCCTTTATGCAGCCCCACATGCAACTGGACCCTCCGGGTTCACTGTTTCCCAGCATCCCTAAACATAACCCTAGCCGGCATCGAAGACGACTGAAAAATCAGGCCCCAGGAAATGCGTTGCGAGCCCTTTTCGCCCATCCCAAAGTGCCCCCAAAGGAAGGCTTTGGGTACAAGTGAACTCCCCAGGGGAGCCTTTATGCAGCCCCACATGCAACTGGACTCTCCGGGTTCGCTCTTTCTGAGCAAGACTAAACATAACCCTAGCCGGCATGGGAGAAGACTGAAAACCCGGGCCCCAGAAAACGCGTTGCAAGCCCCTTTGGACCATCCAAAAGTGTCACCAAAGGAAGGCTTTGGGTACAAGTGAACTCCCCAGGGGAGCCTTTACGCAGCCCCACATGCAACTGGACCCTCCGGGTTCGATTTTTCCCATCAACCCTAAATATATCCCTAGGCGGCATGGGAGAAGACTGAAAACCCGGGCCCCAGAAAACGCGTTGCAAGCCCCTTTGGACCATCCAAAAGTGCCCCCAAAGGAAGGCTTTGGGTACAAGAGAACTCCCCAGGGGAGCCTTTACGCAGCCCCACATGCAACTGGACCCTCCGGGTTCGCTGTTCATGAGCAAACCTAAACGTAGCCCTAGCCGTCATCGGAGACGACTGAAAAATCAGGCCCCAGGAAATGCGTTGCAAGCCCCTTTGGACCATCCAAAAGTGCCCCCAAAGGAAGGCTTTGGGTACAAGAGAACTCCCCAGGGGAGCCTTTACGCAGCCCCACATGCAACTGGACCCTCCGGTTTCGCTGTTTCTGAGCATCCCGAAACATAGCCCTAGCCGTCATCGCAGACGAGTGAAAAATCAGGCCCCAGGAAATGTGTTGCGAGCCCCTTTGGACCATCCAAAAGTGCCCCCAAAGGAAGGCTTTGGGTACAAGAGAACTCCCCAGGGGAGCCTTTACGCAGCCCCACATGCAACTGGACCCTCCGGGTTCTATTTTTCCGAGCAACCCTAAATATATCACAAGCCACCATGGGAGAAGACTGAAAACCCGGGCCCCAGAAAACGCGTTGCAAGCCCCTTTGGACCATCCAAAAGTGTCACCAAAGGAAGGCTTTGGGTACAAGAGAACTCCCCAGGGGAGCCTTTATGCAGCCCCACATGCAACTGGACCCTCCGGGTTCGCTGTTCATGAGCAAACCTAAACGTAGCCCAAGCCGTCATCGGAAACGACTGAAAAATCAGGCCCCAGGAAATGCGTTGCAAGCCCCTTTGGACCATCCAAAAGTGCCCCCAAAGGAAGGCTTTAGGTACAAGTGATCTCCCCAGGGGAGCCTTTACGCAGCCCTACATGCAACTGGACCCTCCGGGTTCACTGTTCCTGAGCAAACCTAAACGTAGCCCTGGCCGTCATCGGAGACGACTGAAAAATCAGACCCCAGGAAATGCGTTGCAAGCCCCTTTGGACCATCCAAAAGTGCCCCCAAAGGAAGGCTTTCGGTACATCTGAAGTTCCCAGGGCAGCCTTTACGCAGCCCCACATGCAACTGGACCCTCCGGGTTCGCTGTTTCCGAGCATCCCTAAACATAGCACTAGCCGGCATCGATGACGACTGTAAAATCAGGCCCCAGGAAATGCGTTACGAGCCCTTTTCGCCCATCCAAAAGTGCCCCCAAAGGAAGGCTTTGGGTACAAGTGATCTCCCCAGGGGAGCCTTTACGCAGCCCCACATGCAACTGGACCCTCCGAGTTCGCTGTTCCTGAGCAAACCTAAACGTAGCCCTGGCCGTCATCGGAGACGACTGAAAAATCAGGCCCCAGGAAATGCGTTGCGAGCCGCTTTGGACCATCCAAAAGTGCCCCCAAAGGAAGGCTTTGTGTACAAGTGAACTCCCCAGGGGAGCCTTTACGCAGTCCCACATGCAACTGGACCCTCCGCGTTCGCTGTTTCCGAGCATCCATAAACATAGCCCTAGCAGTCATCGGAGACGAGTGAAAAATCAGGCCCCAGGAAATGCGTTCTGAGGCCTTTTCGCCCATCCAAATGTGGCCCCAAAGGAAGGCTTTGGGTACAAGTGAACTCCCCAGGGGAGCCTTTATGCAGCCCCACATGCAACTGGACCCTACGGGTTCCCTCTTTCCGAGCAAGACTAAACATAACCCTAGCCGGCATGGGAGAAGACTGAAAACCCGGGCCCCAGAAAACGCGTTGCAAGCCCCTTTGGACCATCCAAAAGTGTCACCAAAGGAAGGCTTTGGGTACAAGAGAACTCCCCAGGGGAGCCTTTACGCAGCCCCACATGCAACTGGACCCTCCGGGTTCGCTGTTCCTGAGCAAACCTAAACGTAGCCTTGGCCGTCATCGGAGACGACTGAAAAATCAGGCCCCAGGAAATGCGTTGCAAGCCCCTTTGGACCATCCAAAAGTGCCCCCAAAGGAAGGCTTTGGGTACATCTGAAGTTCCCAGGGGAGCCTTTACGCAGCCCCACATGCAACTGGACCCTTCGGGTTCGATTTTTCCGAGCAACCCTAAATATATCCCTAGGCGTCATGGGAGAAGACTGAAAAACCGGGCCCCAGAAAACGCGTTGCAAGCCCCTTTGGACCATCCAAAAGTGTCACCAAAGGAAGGCTTTCGGTACATCTGAAGTTCCCAGGGCAGCCTTTACGCAGCCCCACATGCAACTGGACCCTCCGGGTTCGCTGTTTCCGAGCATCCCTAAACATAGCACTAGCCGGCATCGATGACGACTGTAAAATCAGGCCCCAGGAAATGCGTTACGAGCCCTTTTCGCCCATCCAAAAGTGCCCCCAAAGGAAGGCTTTGGGTACAAGAGAACTCCCCAGGGGAGCCTTTACGCAGCCCCACATGCAACTGGACCCTCCGGGTTCGCTGTTCCTGAGCAAACCTAAACGTAGCCCTGGCCGTCATCGGAGACGACTGAAAAATCAGGCCCCAGGAAATGCGTTGCGAGCCGCTTTGGACCATCCAAAAGTGCCCCCAAAGGAAGGCTTTGGGTACAAGTGAACTCCCCAGGGGAGCCTTTATGCAGCCCCACATGCAACTGGACCCTACGGGTTCGCTCTTTCCGAGCAAGACTAAACATAACCCTAGCCGGCATGGGAGAAGACTGAAAACCCGGGCCCCAGAAAACGCGTTGCAAGCCCCTTTGGACCATCCAAAAGTGTCACCAAAGGAAGGCTTTGGGTACAAGAGAACTCCCCAGGGGAGCCTTTACGCAGCCCCACATGCAACTGGACCCTCCGGGTTCGCTGTTCCTCAGCAAACCTAAACGTAGCCCTGGCCGTCATCGGAGACGACTGAAAAATCAGGCCCCAGGAAATGCGTTGCAAGCCCCTTTGGACCATCCAAAAGTGCCCCCAAAGGAAGGCTTTCGGTACATCTGAAGTTCCCAGGGGAGCCTTTACGCAGCCCCATATGCAACTGGACCCTCCGAGTTCGCTGTTTCCAAGCATCCCTAAACATAGCCCTAGCAGTCATCGGAGAAGACTGAAAAATCAGGCCCCAGGAAATGCGTTCCGAGGCCTTTTCGCCCATCAAAAAGAGTCACCAAAGGAAGGCTTTGGGTACAAGTGATCTCCCCAGGGGAGCCTTTACGCAGCCCCACATGCAACTGGACCCTTCGGGTTCGATTTTTCCGAGCAACCCTAAATATATCCCTAGGCGTCATGGGAGAAGACTGAAAACCCGGGCCCCAGAAAACGCGTTCCAAGTCCCTTTGGACCATCCAAAACTGTCACCAAAGGAAGGCTTTGGGTACAAGAGAACTCCCCAGGGGAGCCTTTACGCAGCCCCACATGCAACTGGACCCTCCGGGTTCGCTGTTCCTGAGCAAACCTAAACGTAGCCCTGGCCGTCATCGGAGACGACTGAAAAATCAGACCCCAGGAAATGCGTTGCGAGCCCCTTTGGACCATCCATAAGTGCCCCCAAAGGAAGGCTTTCGGTACATCTGAAGTTCCCAGGACAGCCTTTACGCAGCCCCATATGCAACTGGACCCTCCGAGTTCGCTGTTTCCGAGCATCCCTAAACATAGCCCTAGCAGTCATCGGAGACGACTGAAAAATCAGGCCCCAGGAAATGCGTTACGAGCCCTTTTCGCGCATCCAAAAGTGCCCGCAAAGGAAGGCTTTGGGTACAAGTGATCTCCCCAGGGGAGCCTTTACGCAGCCCCACATGCCACTGGACCCTCCGGGTTCGCTGTTCCTGAGCATCCCTAAACATAGCCCTAGCCGGCATCGAAGACGACTGAAAAATCAGGCCCCAGGAAATGCGTTGCGAGCCCTTTTCGCCCATCCAAAAGTGCCCCCAAAGGAAGGCTTTGGGTACAAGTGATCTCCCCAGGGGAGCCTTTACGCAGCCCCACATGCAACTGGACCCTCCGGGTTCGCTGTTCCTGAGCATCCCTAAACATAGCCCTAGCCGGCATCGAAGACGACTGAAAAATCAGGCCGCAGGAAATGCGTTGCGAGCCCTTTTCGCCCATCCAAAAGTGCCCCCAAAGGAAGGCTTTGGGTACAAGTGATCTCCCCAGGGGAGCCTTTACGCAGCCCCACATGCCACTGGACCCTCCGAGTTCGCTGTTTCCGAGCATCCCTAAACATAGCCCTAGCCGGCATCGAAGACGACTGAAAAATCAGGCCCCAGGAAATGCGTTACGAGCCCTTTTCGCCCATCCAAAAGTGCCCCCAAAGGAAGGCTTTGGGTACAAGTGAACTCCCCAGGGGAGCCTTTACGCAGCCCCACATGCAACTGGACCCTCCGGGTTCGCTGTTTCCGAGCATCCCTAAACATAGCACTAGCCGGCATCGATGACGACTGTAAAATCAGGCCCCAGGAAATGCGTTACGAGCCCTTTTCGCCCATCCAAAAGTGCCCCCAAAGGAAGGCTTTGGGTACAAGAGAACTCCCCAGGGGAGCCTTTACGCAGCCCCACATGCAACTGGACCCTCCGGGTTCGATTTTTCCGAGCAACCCTAAATATATCACTAGCCACCATGGGAGAAGACTGAATACCCGGGCCCCAGAAAACGCGTTGCAAGCCCCTTTGGACCATCCAAAAGTGTCACCAAAGGAAGGCTTTGGGTACAAGAGAACTCCCCAGGGGAGCCTTTACGCAGCCCCACATGCAACTGGACCCTCCGGGTTCGCTGTTCATGAGCAAACCTAAACGTAGCCCAAGCCGTCATCGGAAACGACTGAAAAATCAGGCCCCAGGAAATGAGTTGCAAGCCCCTTTGGACCATCCAAAAGTGCCCCCAAAGGAAGGCTTTGGGTACAAGTGATCTCCCCAGGGGAGCCTTTACGCAGCCCCACATGCAACTGGACCCTCCGGGTTCACTGTTCCTGAGCAAACCTAAACGTAGCCCTGGCCGTCATGGGAGACGACTGAAAAATCAGACCCCAAGGAAATGCATTGCAAGCCCCTTTGGACCATCCAAAAGTGCCCCCAAAGGAAGGCTTTCGGTACATCTGAAGTTCCCAGGGCAGCCTTTACGCAGCCCCATATGCAACTGGACCCTCCGAGTTCGCTGTTTCCGAGCATCCCTAAACATAGCCCTAGCAGTCATCGGAGACGACTGAAAAATCAGGCCCCAGGAAATGCGTTCCGAGGCCTTTTCGCCCATCCAAATGTGGCCCCAAAGGAAGGCTTTGGGTACAAGTGAACTCCCCAGGGGAGCCTTTATGCAGCCCCACATGCAACTGGACCCTACGGGTTCCCTCTTTCCGAGCAAGATTAAACATATCCCTAGCCGGCATGGGAGAAGACTGAAAACCCGGGCCCCAGAAAACGCCTTGCAAGCCCCTTTGGACCATCCAAAAGTGTCACCAAAGGAAGGCTTTGGGTACAAGAGAACTCCCCAGGGGAGCCTTTACGCAGCCCCACATGCAACTGGACCCTCCGGGTTCGCTGTTCCTGAGCAAACCTAAACGTAGCCTTTGCCGTCATCGGAGACGACTGAAAAATCAGGCCCCAGGAAATGCGTTGCAAGCCCCTTTGGACCATCCAAAAGTGCCCCCAAAGGAAGGCTTTGGGTACATCTGAAGTTCCCAGGGGAGCCTTTACGCAGCCCCACATGCAACTGGACCCTTCGGGTTCGATTTTTCCGAGCAACCCTAAATATATCCCTAGGCGTCATGGGAGAAGACTGAAAAACCGGGCCCCAGAAAACGCGTTGCAAGCCCCTTTGGACCATCCAAAAGTGTCACCAAAGGAAGGCTTTCGGTACATCTGAAGTTCCCAGGGCAGCCTTTACGCAGCCCCACATGCAACTGGACCCTCCGGGTTCGCTGTTTCCGAGCATACCTAAACATAGCACTAGCCGGCATCGATGACGACTGTAAAATCAGGCCCCAGGAAATGCGTTACGAGCCCTTTTCGCCCATCCAAAAGTGCCCCCAAAGGAAGGCTTTGGGTACAAGAGAACTCCCCAGGGGAGCCTTTACGCAGCCCCACATGCAACTGGACCCTCCGGGTTCGATTTTTCCGAGCAACCCTAAATATATCACTAGCCACCATGGGAGAAGACTGAATACCCGGGCCCCAGAAAACGCGTTGCAAGCCCCTTTGGACCATCCAAAAGTGTCACCAAAGGAAGGCTTTGGGTACAAGAGAACTCCCCAGGGGAGCCTTTACGCAGCCCCACATGCAACTGGACCCTCCGGGTTCGCTGTTCCTGAGCAAACCTAAACGTAGCCTTGGCCGTCATCGGAGACGACTGAAAAATCAGGCCCCAGGAAATGCGTTGAAAGCCCCTTTGGACCATCCAAAAGTGCCCCCAAAGGAAGGCTTTCGGTACATCTGAAGTTCCCAGGGGAGCCTTTACGCAGCCCCATATGCAACTGGACCCTCCGAGTTCGCTGTTTCCATGCATCCCTAAACATAGCCCTAGCAGTCATCGGAGAAGACTGAAAAATCAGGCCCCAGGAAATGCGTTCCGAGGCCTTTTCGCCCATCCAAAAGTGCCCGCAAAGGAAAGCTTTGGGTACAAGTGATCTCCCCAGGGGAGCCTTTACGCAGCCCCACATGCCACTGGACCCTCCGGGTTCGCTGTTCCTGAGCATCCCTAAACATAGCCCTAGCCGGCATCGAAGATGTGTGAAAAATCAGGCCCCAGGAAATGCGTTGCGAGCCCTTTTCGCCCATCCAAAAGTGCCCCCAAAGGAAGGCTTTGGGTACAAGTGATCTCCCCAGGGGAGCCTTTACGCAGCCCCACATGCCACTGGACCCTCCGGGTTCGCTGTTCCTGAGCATCCCTAAACATAGCCCTAGCCGGCATCGAAGACGACTGAAAAATCAGGCCCCAGGAAATGCGTTGCGAGCCCTTTTCGCCCATCCCAAAGTGCCCCCAAAGGAAGGCTTTGGGTACAAGTGATCTCCCCAGGGTAGCCTTTACGCAGCCCCACATGCCACTGGACCCTCCGAGTTCGCTGTTTCCGAGCATCCCTAAACATAGCCCTAGCCGGCATCGAAGACGACTGAAAAATCAGGCCCCAGGAAATGCGTTGCGAGCCCTTTTCGCCCATCCAAAAGTGCCCCCAAAGGAAGGCTTTGGGTACAAGTGAACTCCCCAGGGGAGCCTTTACACAGCCCCACATGCAACTGGACCCTCCGGGTTCGCTGTTTCCGAGCATCCCTAAACATAGCCCTAGCCGGCATCGATGACGACTGTAAAATCAGGCCCCAGGAAATGCGTTAGGAGGCCTTTTCGCCCATCCTAAAGTGCCCCAAAAGGAAGGCTTTGGGTACAAGAGAACTCCCCAGGGGAGCCTTTACACAGCCCCACATGCAATTGGACCCTTCGGGTTCGATTTTTCCGAGCAACCCTAAATATATCCCTAGCCGGCATGGGAGAAGACTGAAAACCCGGGCCCCAGAAAACGCGTTGCAAGCCCCTTTGGACCATTCAAAACTGTCACCAAAGGAAGGCTTTGGGTACAAGAGAACTCCCCAGGGGAGCCTTTACGCAGCCCCACATGCAACTGGACCCTCCGGGTTCGCTGTTCCTGAGCAAACCTAAACGTAGCCCTGGCCGTCATCGGAGACGACTGAAAAATCAGGCCCCAGGAAATGCGTTACGAGCCGCTTTGGACCATCCAAAAGTGCCCCCAAAGGAAGGCTTTGGGTACAAGTGAACTCCCCAGGGGAGCCTTTACGCAGTCCCACATGCAACTGGACCCTCCGCGTTCGCTGTTTCCGAGCATCCATAAACATAGCCTTAGCACTCATCGGAGACGACTGAAAAATCAAGCCCCAGGAAATGCGTTACGAGCCCTTTTCGCACATCCAAAAGTGCCCGCAAAGGAAAGCTTTGGGTACAAGTGAACTCCCCAGGGGAGCCTTTACGCAGCCCCACATGCAACTGGACCCTCCGGGTTCGCTGTTCTTGAGCAAACCGAAATGTAGCCCTAGCCGTCATCGAAGATGTGTGAAAAATCAGGCCCCAGGAAATGCGTTCCGAGCCCTTTTCGCCCATCCAAATGTGCCCCCAAATGAAGACTTTGGGTACAAGAGAACTCCCCAGGGGAGCCTTTACGCAGCCCCACATGCAACTGGACCCTCCGGGTTCGCTGTTCCTGAGCAAATCTAAACGTAGCCCTGGCCGTCATCGCAGACGAATGAAAAATCCGGCCCCAGGAAATGCGTTGCAAGCCCCTTTGGACCATCCAAAAGTGCCCCCAAAGGAAGGCTTTGGGTACAAGAGAACTCCCCAGGGGAGCCTTTACGCAGCCCCACATGCAACTGGACCCTCCGTGTTCGCTCTTCCTGAGCAAATCTAAACGTAGCCCTAGCCGTCATCGCAGACGACTGAAAAATCAGGCCCCAGGAAATGCGTTGCGAGCCCTTTTCGCCCATCCAAAAGTGCCCCCAAAGGAAGGCTTTGGGTACAAGTGAACTCCCCAGGGGAGCCTTTACGCAGCCCCACATGCAACTGGACCCTCCGTGTTCCCTCTTCCTGAGCAAATCTAAACGTAACCCTAGCCGGCATCGCAGACGACTGAAAAATCAGGCCCCAGGAAATGCGTTGCGAGCCCCTTTGGACCATCCAAAAGTGTCACCAAAGGAAGGCTTTGGGTACATCTGAAGTTCCCAGGGGAGCCTTTACGCAGCCCCACATACAACTGGACCCTCCGGGTTCGATTTTTCCGAGCAACCCTAAATATATCAGTAGCCAGCATGGGAGAAGACTGAAAACCCGGGCCCCAGAAAACGCGTTGCAAGCCCCTTTGGACCATCCAAAAGTGTCACCAAAGGAAGGCTTTGGGTACAAGTGAACTCCCCAGGGGAGCCTTTACGCAGCCCCACATGCAACTGGACCCTCCGGGTTCGCTGTTCCTGAGCAAACCTAAACGTATCCCTGGCCGTCATAGGAGACGACTGAAAAATCAGGCCCCAGGAAATGTGTTGCGAGCCCTTTTCGCCCATCCAAAAGTGTCACCAAAGGAAGGCTTTGGGTACAAGAGAACTCCCCAGGGGAGCTTTACGCAGCCCCACATGCAACTGGACCCTCCGGGTTCGATTTTTCCGATCAAGCCTAAATATATCCCTAGCCGGCATGGGAGAAGACTGAAAACCCGGGCCCCAGAAAACGCGTTGCAAGCCCCTTTGGACCATCCAAAAGTGTCACCAAAGGAAGGCTTTGGGTACAAGAGAACTCCCCAGGGGAGCCTTTACGCAGCCCCACATGCAACTGGACCCTCCGGGTTCGCTGTTCATGAATAAACCTAAACGTAGCCCTAGCCGTCATCGCAGACGAATGAAAAATCAGGCCCCAGGAAATGCGTTGCAAACCCCTTTGGACCATCCAAAAGTGCCCGCAAAGGAAGGCTTTGGGTACAAGTGAACTCCCCAGGGGAGCCTTTACGCAGCCCCACATGCAACTGGAACCTCCGGGTTCGCTGTTCCTGAGCAAACCTAAACATAGCCCTAGCGGGAATCGAAGACGACTGAAAAATCTGGCCCCAGGAAATGCGTTGCGAGCCCTTTTCGCCCATCCAAAAGTGCCCCCAAAGGAAGGCTTTGGGTACAAGAGAACTCCCCAGGGGAGCCTTTACGCAGCCCCATATGCAACTGGACCCTCCTAGTTCGCTGTTTCCAAGCATCCCTAAACATAGCACTAGCAGTCATCGGAGAAGACTGAAAAATCAGGCCCCAGGAAATGCGTTGCGAGCCCCTTTGGACCATCCAAAAGTGCCCCCAAAGGAAGGCTTTGGGTACAAGTGAACTCCCCAGGGGAGCCTTTACGCAGCCCCACATGCAACTGGACCCTCCGGGTTCGCTCTTCCTGAGCAAATCTAAACGTAGCCCTAGCCGTCATCGCAGACGAATGAAAAATCAGGCCCCAGGAAATGCGTTGCGAGCCCCTTTGGACCATCCAAAAGTGTCACCAAAGGAAGGCTTTGGGTACATCTGAAGTTCCCAGGGGAGCCTTTACGCAGCCCCACATGCAACTGGACCCTCCGGGTTCGCTGTTCCTGAGCAAACCTAAACATAGCCCTGGCCGTCATAGGAGACGACTGAAAAATCAGGCCCCAGGAAATGCGTTGCGAGCCCCTTTGGACCATCCAAAAGTGCCCCCAAAGGAAGGCTTTGGGTACAAGAGAACTCCCCAGGGGAGACTTTACGCAGCCCCACATGCAACTGGACCCTCCGTGTTCGCTCTTCCTGAGCAAATCTAAACGTAGCCCTAGCCGTCATCGCAGACAACTGAAAAATCAGGCCCCAGGAAATGCGTTGCGAGCCCTTTTCGCCCATCCAAAAGTGCCCCCAAAGGAAGGCTTTGGGTACAAGTGAACTCCCCAGGGGAGCCTTTACGCAGCCCCACATGCAACTGGACCCTCCGTGTTCGCTGTTCCTTAGCAAATCTAAACGTAGCCCTAGCCGTCATCGCAGACGAATGAAAAATCAGGCCCCAGGAAATGCGTTGCGAGCCCCTTTGGACCATCCAAAAGTGCCCCCAAAGGAAGGCTTTGGGTACATCTGAAGTTCCCAGGGGAGCCTTTACGCAGCCCCACATGCAACTGGACCCTCCGGGTTCGATTTTTCCGAGCAACCCTAAATATATCACTAGCCAGCATGGGAGTAGACTGAAAACCCGGGCCCCAGAAAACGTGTTGCAAGCCCCTTTGGACAATCCAAAAGTGTCACCAAAGGAAGGCTTTGGGTACAAGTGAACTCCCCAGGGGAGCCTTTACGCAGCCCCACATGCAACTGGACCCTCCGGGTTCGCTGTTCCTGAGCAAACCTAAACGTAGCCCTGGCCGTCATAGGAGACGACTGAAAAATCAGGCCCCAGGAAATGCGTTGCGAGCCCTTTTCGCCCATCCAAAAGTGTCACCAAAGGAAGGCTTTGGATACAAGAGAACTCCCCAGGGGAGCCTTTACGCAGCCCCACATGCAACTGGACCCTCCGGGTTCGCTGTTCCTGAGCAAACCTAAACGTAGCCCTGGCCGTCATAGGAGACGACTGAAAAATCAGGCCCCAGGAAATGCGTTGCAAGCCCCTTTGGACCATCCAAAAGTGCCCCCAAAGGAAGGCTTTGGGTACATCTGAAGTTCCCAGGGGAGCCTTTACACAGTCCCATATGCAACTGGACCCTCCGATTTCGCTGTTTCCAAGCATCCCTAAACATAGCCCTAGCAGTCATCGGAGACGACTGAAAAATCAGGCCCCAGGAAATGCGTTCTGAGGCCTTTTCGCCCATCCAAAAGTGTCACCAAAGGAAGGCTTTGGGTACAAGTGAACTCCCCAGGGGAGCCTTTACGCAGCCCCACATGCAATTGGACCCTTCGGGTTCGATTTTTCCGAGCAACCCTAAATATATCCCTAGCCGGCATGGGAGAAGACTGAAAACCCGGGCCCCAGAAAACGCGTTGCAAGCCACTTTGGACCATCCAAAAGTGTCACCAAAGGAAGGCTTTGGGTACAAGAGAACTCCCCAGGGGAGCCTTTACGCAGCCCCACATGCAACTGGACCCTCCGGGTTCGCTGTTCCTGAGCAAACCTAAACGTAGCCCTGGCCGTCATCGGAGACGACTGAAAAATCAGGCCCCAGGAAATGCGTTGCGAGCCGCTTTGGACCATCCAAAAGTGCCCCCAAAGGAAGGCTTTGGGTACAAGTGAACTCCCCAGGGGAGCCTTTACGCAGCCCCACATGCAACTGGAACCTCCGGGTTTGCTGTTTCCCAGCATCCCTAAACATATCCCTAGCCGTCATCGGAGACGACTGAAAAATCAGGCCCCAGGAAATGCGTTGCAAGCCCCTTTGGACCATCCAAAAGTGCCCCCAAAGGAAGGCTTTAGGTACAAGTGATCTCCCCAGGGGAGCCTTTACGCAGCCCCACATGCAACTGGACCCTCCGGGTTCACTGTTCCTGAGCAAACCTAAACGTAGCCCTAGCCGTCATCGGAGACGAGTGAAAAATCAGGCCCCAGGAAATGCGTTCCAAGACCGTTTCGCCCATCCAAATGTGCCCCCAAACGAAGGCTTTGGATACAAGTGAACTCCCCAGGGGAGCCTTTATGCAGCCCCACATGCAACTGGACCCTCCGGGTTCGCTGTTTCCGAGCATCCCTAAACATATCACTAGCCGGCATGGGAGAAGACTGAAAACCCGGGCCCCAGAAAACGCGTTGCAAGCCCCTTTGGACCATCCAAATGTGCCCCCAAAGGAAGGCTTTGGGTACAAGAGAACTCCCCAGGGGAGCCTTTACGCAGCCCCACATGCAACTGGACCCTCCGGGTTCGCTGTTCCTGAGCAAACCTAAACATAGCCCTAGACGGCATCGAAGACGACTGAAAAATCAGGCCCCAGGAAATGCGTTGTAAGCCCTTTTCGCCCATCCAAAAGTGCCCCCAAAGGAAGGCTTTGGGTACAAGTGAACTCCCCAGGGGAGCCTTTACGCAGCCCCACATGCAACTGGACCCTCCGGGTTCGCTCTTCCTGAGGAAATCTAAACGTAGCCCTAGCCGTCATCGCAGACGAATGAAAAATCAGGCCCCAGGAAATGCGTTGCGAGCCCTTTTCGCCCATCCAACAGTGCCCCCAAAGGAAGGCTTTGGGTACAAGTGAACTCCCCAGGGGAGCCTTTACGCAGCCCCACATGCAACTGGACCCTCCGTGTTCGCTGTTCCTTAGCAAATCTAAACGTAGCCCTAGCCGTCATCGCAGACGAATGAAAAATCAGGCCCCAGGAAATGCGTTGCGAGCCCCTTTGGACCATCCAAAAGTGCCCCCAAAGGAAGGCTTTGGGTACATCTGAAGTTCCCAGGGGAGCCTTTATGCAGCCCCACATGCAATTGGACCCTCCGGGTTCGATTTTTCCGAGCAACCCTAAATATATCACTAGCCAGCATGGGAGAAGACTGAAAACCCGGGCCCCAGAAAACGCGTTGCAAGCCCCTTTGGACAATCCAAAAGTGTCACCAAAGGAAGGCTTTGGGTACAAGTGAACTCCCCAGGGGAGCCTTTACGCAGCCCCACATGCAACTGGACCCTCCGGGTTCGCTGTTCATGAGCAAAACTAAACGTAGCCCTGGCCGTCATCGGAGACGACTGAAAAATCAGGCCCCAGGAAATGCGTTGCGAGCCCTTTTCGCCCATCCAAAAGTGTCACCAAAGGAAGGCTTTGGGTACAAGAGAACTCCCCAGGGGAGCCTTTACGCAGCCCCACATGCAACTGGACCCTCCGGGTTCGCTGTTCCTGAGCAAACCTAAACATAGCCCTGGAAGTCATAGGAGACGACTGAAAAATCAGGCCCCAGGAAATGCCTTGCGAGCCCTTTTCTCCCATCCAAAAGTGTCACCAAAGGAAGGCTTTGGGTACAAGTGAACTCCCCAGGGGAGCCTTTACGCAGCCCCACATGCAATTGGACCCTTCGGGTTCGATTTTTCCAACAACCCTAAATATATCCCTAGCCGGCATGGGAGAAGACTGAAAACCCGGGCCCCAGAAAACGCGTTGCAAGCCCCTTTGGACCATCCAAAAGTGTCACCAAAGGAAGGCTTTGGGTAGAAGTGAACTCCCCAGGGGAGCCTTTACGCAGCCCCACATGCAACTGGACCCTCCGCGTTCGCTGTTTCCGAGCATCCATAAACATAGCCCTAGCAGTCATCAGAGACGACTGAAAAATCATGCCCAAGGAAATGCGTTGCGAGCCCTTTTCGCCCATCCAAAAGTGCCCCCAAAGGAAGGCTTTGGGTACAAGTGAACTCCCCAGGGGAGCCTTTACGCACCCCACATGCAACTGGAACCTCCGGGTTCGCTGTTTCCCAGCATCCCTAAACATAGCCCTAGCAGTCATCGGAGACGACTGAAAAATCAAGCCCCAGGAAATGCGTTACGAGCCCTTTTCGCACATCCAAAAGTGCCCGCAAAGGAAGGCTTTGGGTACAAGTGAACTCCCCAGGGGAGCCTTTACGCAGCCCCACATGCAACTGGAGCCCCGGGTTCGCTGTTCCTGAGCAAACCGAAATGTAGCCCTAGCCGTCATCGAAGATGTGTGAAAAATCAGGCCCCAGGAAATGCGTTCCGAGCCCTTTTCGCCCATCCAAATGTGCCCCCAAATGAAGACTTTGGGCACAAGAGAACTCCCCAGGGGAGCCTTTACGCAGCCCCACATGCAACTGGACCCTCCGGGTTCGCTGTTTCCGAGCATCCCTAAACATAGCCCTAGACGGCATCGAAGACGACTGAAAAATCAGGCCCCAGGAAATGCGTTGCAAGCCCTTTTCGCCCATCCAAAAGTGCCCCCAAAGGAAGGCTTTGGGTACAAGTGAACTCCCCAGGGGAGCCTTTACGCAGCCCCACATGCAACTGGACCCTCCGGGTTCGCTGTTCCTGAGCAAATCTAAACGTAGCCCTGGCCGTCATCGCAGACGACTGAAAAATCAGGCCCCAGGAAATGCGTTGCGAGCCCCTTAGGACCATCCAAAAGTGCCCCCAAAGGAAGGCTTTGGGTACAAGAGAACTCCCCAGGGGAGCCTTTACGCAGCCCCACATGCAACTGGACCCTCCGTGTTCGCTGTTCCTGAGCAAATCTAAACTTAGCCCTAGTCGTCATCGCAGACGAATGAAAAATCAGGCCCCAGGAAATGCGTTACGAGCCCTTTTCGCCCATCCAAAAGTGCCCCCAAAGGAAGGCTTTGGGTACAAGTGAACTCCCCAGGGGAGCCTTTACGCAGCCCCACATGCAACTGGACCCTCCGGGTTCGATTTTTCCGAGCAACCCTAAATATATCACTAGCCAGCATGGGAGAAGACTGAAAACCCGGGCCCCAGAAAACGCGTTGCAAGCCCCTTTGGACCATCCAAAAGTGTCACCAAAGGAAGGCTTTGGGTAAAAGAGAACTCCCCAGGGGAGCCTTTACGCAGCCCCACATGCAACTGGACCCTCCGGGTTCGCTGTTCCTGAGCAAACCTAAATGTAGCCCTGGCCGTCATCGGAGACGACTGAAAAATCAGGCCCCAGGAAATGCGTTGCGAGCCGCTTTGGACCATCCAAAAGTGCCCCCAAAGGAAGGCTTTGGGTACATCTGAAGTTCCCAGGGGAGCCTTTACGCAGTCCCACATGCAACTGGACCCTCCGCGTTCGCTGTTTCCGAGCATCCATAAACATAGCCCTAGCAGTCATCAGAGACGACTGAAAAATCATGCCCCAGGAAATGCGTTGCGAGCCCTTTTCGCCCATCCAAAAGTGCCCGCAAAGGAAGGCTTTGGGTACAAGTGAACTCCCCAGGGGAGCCTTTACGCACCCCACATGCAACTGGAACCTCCGGGTTCGCTGTTTCCCAGCATCCCTAAACATAGCCCTAGCAGTCATCGGAGACGACTGAAAAATCAAGCCCCAGGAAATGCGTTACGAGCCCTTTTCGCACATCCAAAAGTGCCCGCAAAGGAAGGCTTTGGGTACAAGTGAACTCCCCAGGGGAGCCTTTACGCAGCCCCACATGCAACTGGAGCCCCGGGTTCGCTGTTCCTGAGCAAACCGAAATGTAGCCCTAGCCGTCATCGAAGATGTGTGAAAAATCAGGCCCCAGGAAATGCGTTCCGAGCCCTTTTCGCCCATCCAAATGTGCCCCCAAATGAAGACTTTGGGTACAAGTGAACTCCCCAGGGGAGCCTTTACGCAGCCCCACATGCAACTGGACCCTCCGGGTTCGCTGTTCCTGAGCAAATCTAAACGTAGCCCTGGCCGTCATCGCAGACGAATGAAAAATCAGGCCCCAGGAAATGCGTTGCGAGCCCCTTTGGACCATCCAAAAGTGCCCCCAAAGGAAGGCTTTGGGTACAAGAGAACTCCCCAGGGGAGCCTTTACGCAGCCCCACATGCAACTGGACCCTCCGTGTTCTCTGTTCCTGAGCAAATCTAAACTTAGCCCTAGCCGTCATCGCAGACGAATGAAAAATCAGGCCCCAGGAAATGCGTTACGAGCCCTTTTCGCCCATCCAAAAGTGCCCCCAAAGGAAGGCTTTGGGTACAAGTGAACTCCCCAGGGGAGCCTTTACGCAGCCCCACATGCAACTGGACCCTCCGGGTTCGATTTTTCCGAGCAACCCTAAATATATCACTAGCCAGCATGGGAGAAGACTGAAAACCCGGGCCCCAGAAAACGCGTTGCAAGCCCCTTTGGACAATCCAAAAGTGTCACCAAAGGAAGGCTTTGGGTACAAGTGAACTCCCCAGGGGAGCCTTTACGCAGCCCCACATGCAACTGGACCCTCCGGGTTCGCTGTTCCTGAGCAAACCTAAACGTAGCCCTGGCCGTCATAGGAGACGACTGAAAAATCAGGCCCCAGGAAATGTGTTGCGAGCCCTTTTCGCCCATCCAAAAGTGTCACCAAAGGAAGGCTTTGGGTACAAGAGAACTCCCCAGGGGAGCCTTTACGCAGCCCCACATGCAACTGGACCCTCCAGGTTCGCTGTTCCTGAGCAAACCTAAACATAGCCCTGGCCGTCATAGGAGACGACTGAAAAATCAGGCCCCAGGAAATGCGTTGCGAGCCCTTTTCTCCCATCCAAAAGGGTCACCAAAGGAAGGCTTTGGGTACAAGTGAACTCCCCAGGGGAGCCTTTACGCAGCCCCACATGCAACTGGACCCTCCGGGTTCGCTGTTCCTGAGCAAACCTAAACGTATCCCTTGCCGTCATAGGAGACGACTGAAAAATCAGGCCCCAGGAAATGCGTTCCGAGGCCTTTTCGCCCATCCAAAAGTGTCACTAAAGGAAGGCTTTGGATACAAGTGAACTCCCCAGGGGAGCCTTTACGCAGCCCCACATGCAACTGGACCGTCCGGATTCGATTTTTCGAACAACCCTAAATATATCCCTAGCCGGCAAGGGAGAAGACTGAAAACCCGGGCCCCAGAAAACGCGTTGCAAGCCCCTTTGGACCATCCAAAAGTGTCACCAAAGGAAGGCTTTGTGTACAAGTGAACTCCCCAGGGGAGCCTTTACGCAGCCCCACATGCAACTGGACCCTCCGGGTTCGATTTTTCCGATCAACCCTAAATATATACCTAGCCGGCATGGGAGAAGACTGAAAACCCGGGCCCCAGAAAACGCGTTGCAAGCCCCTTTGGACCATCCAAAAGTGCCCCCAAAGGAAGGCTTTGGGTACAAGAGAACTCCCCAGGGGAGCCTTTACGCAGCACCACATGCAACTGGACCCTCCGGGTTCGCTGTTCCTGAGCAAACCTAAACGTAGCCCTAGCCGGCATCGGAGACGACTGAAAAATCTGGCCCCAGGAAATGCGTTGCGAGCCCTTTTCGCCCATCCAAAAGTGCCCCCAAAGGAAGGCTTTGGGTACAAGAGAACTCCCCAGGGGAGCCTTTACGCAGCCCCATATGCAACTGGACCCTTCGGGTTCGATTTTTCCAAGCAACCCTAAATATAACCCTAGCCGGCATGGGAGAAGACTGAAAACCCGGGCCCCAGAAAACGCGTTGCAAGCCCCTTTGGACCATCCAAAAGTGTCACCAAAGGAAGGCTTTGGGAACAAGATAACTCCCCAGGGGAGCCTTTACGCAGCCCCACATGCAACTGGACCCTCCGGGTTCGCTGTTCATGAGCAAACCTAAACGTAGCCCTAGCCGTCATCGGAGACGACTGAAAAATCAGGCCCCAGGAAATGCGTTGCAAGCCCCTTTGGACGATCCAAAAGTGCCCGCAAAGGAAGGCTTTGGGTACAAGAGAACCCCCCAGGGGAGCCTTTATGCAGCCCCACATGCAAATGGAACCTCCGGGTTCGCTGTTCCTGAGCAAACCTAAACATATCCCTAGCGGGCATCGAAGACGACTGAAAAATCTGGCCCCAGGAAATGCGTTGCGAGCCCTTTTTGCCCATCCAAAAGTGCCCCCAAAGGAAGGCTTTGGGTACAAGAGAACTCCCCAGGGGAGCCTTTACGCAGCCCCACATGCAACTGGACCCTTCGGGTTCGATTTTTCCATGCAACCCTAAATATATCCCTAGCCGGCATCGGAGAAGACTGAAAACCCGGGACCCAGAAAACGCGTTGCAAGCCCCTTTGGACCATCCAAAAGTGTCACCAAATGAAGGCTTTGGGTACAAGAGAACTCCCCAGGGGAGCCTTTACGCAGCCCCACATGCAACTGGACCCTCCGGGTTCGCTGTTCCTGAGCAAACCTAAACGTATCCCTGGCCGTCATAGGAGATGACTGAAAAATCAGGCCCCAGGAAATGCGTTGCAAGCCCCTTTAGACCATCCAAAAGTGCCCCCAAAGGAAGGCTTTGGGTACATCTGAAGTTCCCAGGGGAGCCTTTACGCAGCCCCACATGCAACTGGACCCTCCGGGTTCGCTGTTCCTGAGCAAACCTAAACGTATCCCTGGCCGTCATAGGAGACGACTGAAAAATCAGGCCCCAGGAAATGCGTTGCAAGCCCCTTTGGACCATCCAAAAGTGCCCCCAAAGGAAGGCTTTGGGTACAAGAGAACTCCCCAGGGGAGCCTTTACGCAGCCCCATATGCAACTGGACCCTCCAGGTTCGCTGTTTCCGAGCATCCATAAACATAGCCCTAGCAGTCATCAGAGACGACTGAAAAATCAGGCCCCAGGGAAATGCGTTACGAGCCCTTTTCGCCCATCCAAATGTGCCCCCAAAGGAAGACTTTGGGTACAAGAGAACTCCCCAGGGGAGCCTTTACACAGCCCCACATGCAACTGGACCCTCCGGGTTCGCTGTTTCCGAGCATCCCTAAACATAGCCCTAGACGGCATCGAAGACGACTGAAAAATCAGGCCCCAGGAAATGCGTTGTAAGCCCTTTTCGCCCATCCAAAAGTGCCCCCAAAGGAAGGCTTTGGGTACAAGTGAACTCCCCAGGGGAGCCTTTACGTAGCCCCACATGCAACTGGACACTCCGGGTTCGCTGTTCCTGAGCAAATCTAAACGTAGCCCTAGCCGTCATCGCAGACGAATGAAAAATCAGGCCCCAGGAAATGCGTTGCGAGCCCCTTTGGACCATCCAAAAGTGCCCCCAAAGGAAGGCTTTGGGTACATCTGAAGTTCCCAGGGGAGCCTTTACGCAGCCCCACATGCAACTGGACCCTCCGGGTTCGATTTTTCCAAGCAACCCTAAATATATCACTAGCCAGCATGGGAGAAGACTGAAAACCCGGGCCCCAGAAAACGCGTTGCAAGCCCCTTTGGACAATCCAAAAGTGTCACCAAAGGAAGGCTTTGGGTACAAGTGAACTCCCCAGGGGAGCCTTTACGCAGCCCCACATGCAACTGGACCCTCCGGGTTCGCTGTTCCTGAGCAAACCTAAACATAGCCCTGGCAGTCATAGGAGACGACTGAAAAATCAGGCCCCAGGAAATGCGTTGCGAGCCCTTTTCGCCCATCCAAAAGTGTCACCAAAGAAAGGCTTTGGGTACAATAGAACTCCCCAGGGGAGCCTTTACGCAGCCCCACATGCAACTGGACCCTCCGGGTTCGCTGTTCCTGAGCAAACCTAAATGTATCCCTGGCAGTCATAGGAGACGACTGAAAAATCAGGCCCCAGGAAATGCGTTGCGAGCCCTTTTGGACCATCCAAAAGTGTCACCAAAGGAAGGCTTTGGGTACAAGAGAACTCCCCAGGGGAGCCTTTACGCAGCCCCACATGCAACTGGACCCTCCGGGTTCGCTGTTCATGAGCAAACCTAAACGTAGTCCTAGCCGTCATCGGAGACGACTGAAAAATCAGGCCCCAGGAAATGCGTTGCAAGCCCCTTTGGACGATCCAAAAGTGCCCGCAAAGGAAGGCTTTGGGTACAAGAGAACCCCCCAGGGGAGCCTTTATGCAGCCCCACATGCAAATGGAACCTCCGGGTTCGCTGTTCCTGAGCAAACCTAAACATATCCCTAGCGGGCATCGAAGACGACTGAAAAATCTGGCCCCAGGAAATGCGTTGCGAGCCCTTTTTGCCCATCCAAAAGTGCCCCCAAAGGAAGGCTTTGGGTACAAGAGAACTCCCCAGGGGAGCCTTTACGCAGCCCCACATGCAACTGGACCCTTCGGGTTCGATTTTTCCATGCAACCCTAAATATATCCCTAGCCGGCATCGGAGAAGACTGAAAACCCGGGCCCCAGAAAACGCGTTGCAAGCCCCTTTGGACCATCCAAAAGTGTCACCAAATGAAGGCTTTGGGTACAAGAGAACTCCCCAGGGGAGCCTTTACGCAGCCCCACATGCAACTGGACCCTCCGGGTTCGCTGTTCCTGAGCAAACCTAAACGTAGCCCTGGCCGTCATAGGAGACGACTGAAAAATCAGGCCCCAGGAAATGCGTTGCAAGCCCCTTTGGACCATCCAAAAGTGCCCCCAAAGGAAGGCTTTGGGTACATCTGAAGTTCCCAGGGGAGCCTTTACGCAGCCCCATATGCAACTGGACCCTCCGAGTTCGCTGTTTCCAAGCATCCCTAAACATAGCACTAGCAGTCATCGGAGACGACTGAAAAATCAGGCCCCAGGAAATGTGTTCCGAGGCCTTTTCGCCCATCCAAAAGTGTCACCAAAGGAAGGCTTTGGGTACAAGAGAACTCCCCAGGGAGCCTTTATGCAGCCCCATATGCAACTGGACCTTCCGCGTTCGCTGTTTCCGAGCATCCATAAACATAGCCCTAGCAGTCATCAGAGATGACTGAAAAATCAGGCCCCAGGGAAAAGCGTTGCGAGCCCTTTTCTCCCATCCAAAAGTGTCACCAAAGGAAGGCTTTTGGTACAAGAGAACTCCCCAGGGGAGCCTTTACGTAGCCCCACATGCAACTGGACACTCCGGGTTCGCTGTTCCTGAGCAAATCTAAACGTAGCCCTAGCCGTCATCGCAGACGAATGAAAAATCAGGCCCCAGGAAATGCGTTGCGAGCCCCTTTGGACCATCCAAAAGTGCCCCCAAAGGAAGGCTTTGGGTACAACTGAAGTTCCCAGGGGAGCCTTTACGCAGCCCCACATGCAACTGGACCCTCCGGGTTCGATTTTTCCAAGCAACCCTAAATATATCACTAGCCAGCATGGGAGAAGACTGAAAACCCGGGCCCCAGAAAACGCGTTGCAAGCCCCTTTGGACAATCCAAAAGTGTCACCAAAGGAAGGCTTTGGGTACAAGTGAACTCCCCAGGGGAGCCGTTACGCAGCCCCACATGCAACTGGACCCTCCGGGTTCGCTGTTCCTGAGCAAAACTAATCGTAGCCCTGGCCGTCATAGGAGACGACTGAAAAATCAGGCCCCAGGAAATGCGTTGCGAGCCCTTTTCGCCCATCCAAAAGTGTCACCAAAGGAAGGCTTTGGGTACAAGAGAACTCCCCAGGGGAGCCTTTACGCAGCCCCACATGCAACTGGACCCTCCGGGTTCGCTGTTCCTGAGCAAACCTAAACATAGCCCTGGCAGTCATAGGAGACGACTGAAAAATCAGGCCCCAGGAAATGCGTTGCGAGCCCTTTTCTCCCATCCAAAAGTGTCACCAAAGGAAGGCTTTGGGTACAAGAGAACTCCCCAGGGGAGCCTTTACGCAGCACCACATGCAACTGGACCCTCCGGGTTCGCTGTTCCTGAGCAAACCTAAACGTATCCCTGGCCGTCATAGGAGACGACTGAAAAATCAGGCCCCAGGAAATGCGTTGCGAGCCCTTTTCTCCCATCCAAAAGTGTCACCAAAGGAAGGCTTTTGGTACAAGAGAACTCCCCAGGGGAGCCTTTACGCAGCCCCACATGCAACTGGACCCTCCGGGTTCGCTGTTCCTGAGCAAACCTAAACGTATCCCTGGCCGTCATAGGAGACGACTGAAAAATCAGGCCCCAGGAAATGCGTTCCGAGGCCTTTTCGCCCATCCAAAAGTGTCACCAAAGGAAGGCTTTGCGTACAAGTGAACTCCCCAGGGGAGCCTTTACGCAGCCCCACATGCAACTGGACCCTCCGGGTTCGATTTTTCCGATCAACCCTAAATATATCCCTAGCCGGCATGGGAGAGGACTGAAAACCCAGGCCCCAGAAAACGCGTTGCAAGCCCCTTTGGACCATCCAAAAGTGTCACCAAAGGAAGGCTTTGGGAACAAGAGAACTCCCCAGGGGAGCCTTTACGCAGCCCCACATGCAACTGGACCCTCCGGGTTCGCTGTTCCTGAGCAAACCTAAACGTAGCCCTGGCCGTCATTGGAGACGACTGAAAAATCAGGCCCCAGGAAATGCGTTGCAAGCCCCTTTGGACCATCCAAAAGTGCCCGCAAAGGAAGGCTTTGGGTACAAGAGAACTCCCCAGGGGAGCCTTTATGCAGCCCCACATGCAAATGGAACCTCCGGGTTCGCTGTTCCTGAGCAAACCTAAACATATCCCTGGCCGTCATAGGAGACGACTGAAAAATCAGGCCCCAGGAAATGCGTTGCGAGCCCTTTTCGCCCATCCAAAAGTGCCCCCAAAGGAAGGCTTTGGGTACAAGAGAACTCCCCAGGGGAGCCTTTACGCAGCCCCACATGCAACTGGACCCTTCGGGTTCGATTTTTCCAAGCAACCCTAAATATATCCCTAGCCGGCATCGGAGAAGACTGAAAACCCGGGAGCCAGAAAACGCGTTGCAAGCCCCTTTGGACCATCCAAAAGTGTCACCAAATGAAGGCTTTGGGTACAAGAGAACTCCCCAGGGGAGCCTTTACGCAGCCCCACATGCAACTGGACCCTCCGGGTTCGCTGTTCCTGAGCAAACCTAAACGTATCCCTGGCCGTCATAGGAGACGACTGAAAAATCAGGCCCCAGGAACTGCGTTGCAAGCCCCTTTGGACCATCCAAAAGTGCCCCCAAAGGAAGGCTTTGGGTACAAGAGAACTCCCCAGGGGAGCCTTTACGCAGCCCCATATGCAACTGGACCTTCCGCGTTCGCTGTTTCCGAGCATCCATAAACATAGCCCTAGCAGTCATCAGAGACGACTGAAAAATCAGGCCCCAGGGAAATGCGTTACGAGCCCTTTTCGCCCATCCAAATGTGCCCCCAAAGGAAGACTTTGGGTACAAGAGAACTCCCCAGGGGAGCCTTTACACAGCCCCACATGCAACTGGACCCTCCGGGTTCGCTGTTTCCGAGCATCCCTAAACATAGCCCTAGACGGCATCGAAGACGACTGAAAAATCAGGCCCCAGGAAATGCGTTGTAAGCCCTTTTCGCCCATCCAAAAGTGCCCCCAAAGGAAGGCTTTGGGTACAAGTGAACTCCCCAGGGGAGCCTTTACGTAGCCCCACATGCAACTGGACAATCCGGGTTCGCTGTTCCTGAGCAAATCTAAACGTAGCCCTAGCCGTCATCGCAGACGAATGAAAAATCAGGCCCCAGGAAATGCGTTGCGAGCCCCTTTGGACCATCCAAAAGTGCCCCCAAAGGAAGGCTTTGGGTACATCTGAAGTTCCCAGGGGAGCCTTTACGCAGCCCCACATGCAACTGGACCCTCCGGGTTCGATTGTTCCAAGCAACCCTAAATATATCACTAGCCAGCATGGGAGAAGACTGAAAACCCGGGCCCCAGAAAACGCGTTGCAAGCCCCTTTGGACAATCCAAAAGTGTCACCAAAGGAAGGCTTTGGGTACAAGTGAACTCCCCAGGGGAGCCTTTACGCAGCCCCACATGCAACTGGACCCTCCGGGTTCGCTGTTCCTGAGCAAACCTAAACATAGCCCTGGCAGTCATAGGAGACGACTGAAAAATCAGGCCCCAGGAAATGCGTTGCGAGCCCTTTTCGCCCATCCAAAAGTGTCACCAAAGAAAGGCTTTGGGTACAAGAGAACTCCCCAGGGGAGCCTTTACGCAGCCCCACATGCAACTGGACCCTCCGGGTTCGCTGTTCCTGAGCAAACCTAAACGTAGCCCTAGCCGTCATCGGAGACGACTGAAAAATCAGGCCCCAGGAAATGCGTTGCAAGCCCCTTTGGACGATCCAAAAGTGCCCGCAAAGGAAGGCTTTGGGTACAAGAGAACCCCCCAGGGGAGCCTTTATGCAGCCCCACATGCAAATGGAACCTCCGGGTTCGCTGTTCCTGAGCAAACCTAAACATATCCCTAGCGGGCATCGAAGACGACTGAAAAATCTGGTCCCAGGAAATGCGTTGCGAGCCCTTTTTGCCCATCCAAAAGTGCCCCCAAAGGAAGGCTTTGGGTACAAGAGAACTCCCCAGGGGAGCCTTTACGCAGCCCCACATGCAACTGGACCCTTCGGGTTCGATTTTTCCATGCAACCCTAAATATATCCCTAGCCGGCATCGGAGAAGACTGAAAACCCGGGACCCAGAAAACGCGTTGCAAGCCCCTTTGGACCATCCAAAAGTGTCACCAAATGAAGGCTTTGGGTACAAGAGAACTCCCCAGGGGAGCCTTTACGCAGCCCCACATGCAACTGGAACCTCCGGGTTCGCTGTTCCTGAGCAAACCTAAACGTAGCCCTGGCCGTCATAGGAGACGACTGAAAAATCAGGCCCCAGGAAATGCGTTGCAAGCCCCTTTGGACCATCCAAAAGTGCCCCCAAAGGAAGGCTTTGGGTACATCTGAAGTTCCCAGGGGAGCCTTTACGCAGCCCCATATGCAACTGGACCCTCCGAGTTCGCTGTTTCCAAGCATCCCTAAACATAGCACTAGCAGTCATCGGAGACGACTGAAAAATCAGGCCCCAGGAAATGTGTTCCGAGGCCTATTCGCCCATCCAAAAGTGTCACCAAAGGAAGGCTTTGGGTACAAGAGAACTCCCCAGGGGAGCCTTTACGCAGCCCCATATGCAACTGGACCCTCCGCGTTCGCTGTTTCCGAGCATCCATAAACATAGCCCTAGCAGTCATTAGAGATGACTGAAAAATCAGGCCCCAGGGAAATGCGTTACGAGCCCTTTTCGCCCATCCAAATGTGCCCCCAAAGGAAGACTTTGGGTACAAGAGAACTCCCCAGGGGAGCCTTTACGCAGCCCCACATGCAACTGGACCCTCCGCGTTCGCTGTTTCCGAGCATCCCTAAACATAGCCCTAGACGGCATCGAAGACGACTGAAAAATCAGGCCCCAGGAAATGCGTTGTAAGCCCTTTTCGCCCATCCAAAAGTGCCCCCAAAGGAAGGCTTTGGGTACAAGTGAACTCCCCAGGGGAGCCTTTACGCAGCCCCACATGCAACTGGACCCTCCGGGTTCGCTGTTCCTGAGCAAACCTAAACGTATCCCTGGCCGTCATAGGAGACGACTGAAAAATCAGGCCCCAGGAAATGCGTTGCGAGCCCTTTTCTCCCATCCAAAAGTGTCACCAAAGGAAGGCTTTTGGTACAAGAGAACTCCCCAGGGGAGCCTTTACGCAGCCCCACATGCAACTGGACCCTCCGGGTTCGCTGTTCCTGAGCAAACCTAAACGTATCCCTGGCCGTCATAGGAGACGACTGAAAAATCAGGCCCCAGGAAATGCGTTCCGAGGCCTTTTCGCCCATCCAAAAGTGTCACCAAAGGAAGGCTTTGCGTACAAGTGAACTCCCCAGGGGAGCCTTTACGCAGCCCCACATGCAACTGGACCCTCCGGGTTCGATTTTTCCGATCAACCCTAAATATATCCCTAGCCGGCATGGGAGAGGACTGAAAACCCGGGCCCCAGAAAACGCGTTGCAAGCCCCTTTGGACCATCCAAAAGTGTCACCAAAGGAAGGCTTTGGGAACAAGAGAACTCCCCAGGGGAGCCTTTACGCAGCCCCACATGCAACTGGACCCTCCGGGTTCGCTGTTCCTGAGCAAACCTAAACGTAGCCCTGGCCGTCATTGGAGACGACTGAAAAATCAGGCCCCAGGAAATGCGTTGCAAGCCCCTTTGGACCATCCAAAAGTGCCCGCAAAGGAAGGCTTTGGGTACAAGAGAACTCCCCAGGGGAGCCTTTATGCAGCCCCACATGCAAATGGAACCTCCGGGTTCGCTGTTCCTGAGCAAACCTAAACATATCCCTAGCGGGCATCGAAGACGACTGAAAAATCTGGCCCCAGGAAATGCGTTGCGAGCCCTTTTCGCCCAACCAAAAGTGCCCCCAAAGGAAGGCTTTGGGTACAAGAGAACTCCCCAGGGGAGCCTTTACGCAGCCCCACATGCAACTGGACCCTTCGGGTTCGATTTTTCCAAGCAACCCTAAATATATCCCTAGCCGGCATCGGAGAAGACTGAAAACCCGGGAGCCAGAAAACGCGTTGCAAGCCCCTTTGGACCATCCAAAAGTGTCACCAAATGAAGGCTTTGGGTACAAGAGAACTCCCCAGGGGAGCCTTTACGCAGCCCCACATGCAACTGGACCCTCCGGGTTCGCTGTTCCTGAGCAAACCTAAACGTATCCCTGGCCGTCATAGGAGACGACTGAAAAATCAGGCCCCAGGAAATGCGTTGCAAGCCCCTTTGGACCATCCAAAAGTGCCCCCAAAGGAAGGCTTTGGGTACAAGAGAACTCCCCAGGGGAGCCTTTACGCAGCCCCATATGCAACTGGACCCTCCGCGTTCGCTGTTTCCGAGCATCCATAAACATAGCCCTAGCAGTCATCAGAGACGACTGAAAAATCAGGCCCCAGGGAAATGCGTTACGAGCCCTTTTCGCCCATCCAAATGTGCCCCCAAAGGAAGACTTTGGGTACAAGAGAACTCCCCAGGGGAGCCTTTACACAGCCCCACATGCAACTGGACCCTCCGGGTTCGCTGTTTCCGAGCATCCCTAAACATAGCCCTAGACGGCATCGAAGACGACTGAAAAATCAGGCCCCAGGAAATGCGTTGTAAGCCCTTTTCGCCCATCCAAAAGTGCCCCCAAAGGAAGGCTTTGGGTACAAGTGAACTCCCCAGGGGAGCCTTTACGTAGCCCCACATGCAACTGGAACCTCCGGGTTCGCTGTTCCTGAGCAAATCTAAACGTAGCCCTAGCCGTCATCGCAGACGAATGAAAAATCAGGCCCCAGGAAATGCGTTGCGAGCCCCTTTGGACCATCCAAAAGTGCCCCCAAAGGAAGGCTTTGGGTACATCTGAAGTTCCCAGGGGAGCCTTTACGCAGCCCCACATGCAACTGGACCCTCCGGGTTCGATTTTTCCAAGCAACCCTAAATATATCACTAGCCAGCATGGGAGAAGACTGAAAACCCGGGCCCCAGAAAACGCGTTGCAAGCCCCTTTGGACAATCCAAAAGTGTCACCAAAGGAAGGCTTTGGGTACAAGTGAACTCCCCAGGGGAGCCTTTACGCAGCCCCACATGCAACTGGACCCTCCGGGTTCGCTGTTCCTGAGCAAACCTAAACATAGCCCTGGCAGTCATAGGAGACGACTGAAAAATCAGGCCCCAGGAAATGCGTTGCGAGCCCTTTTCGCCCATCCAAAAGTGTCACCAAAGAAAGGCTTTGGGTACAAGAGAACTCCCCAGGGGAGCCTTTACGCAGCCCCACATGCAACTGGACCCTCCGGGTTCGCTGTTCCTGAGCAAACCTAAACGTATCCCTGGCAGTCATAGGAGACGACTGAAAAATCAGGCCCCAGGAAATGCGTTGCGAGCCCTTTTCTCCCATCCAAAAGTGTCACCAAAGGAAGACTTTGGGTACAAGAGAACTCCCCAGGGGAGCCTTTACGCAGCCCCACATGCAACTAGACCCTCCGGGTTCGCTGTTCATGAGCAAACCTAAACGTAGCCCTAGCCGTCATCGGAGACGACTGAAAAATCAGGCCCCAGGAAATGCGTTGCAAGCCCCTTTGGACGATCCAAAATTGCCCGCAAAGGAAGGCTTTGGGTACAAGAGAACCCCCCAGGGGAGCCTTTATGCAGCCCCACATGCAAATGGAACCTCCGGGTTCGCTGTTCCTGAGCAAACCTAAACATATCCCTAGCGGGCATCGAAGACGACTGAAAAATCTGGCCCCAGGAAATGCGTTGCGAGCCCTATTTGCCCATCCAAAAGTGCCCCCAAAGGAAGGCTTTGGGTACAAGAGAACTCCCCAGGGGAGCCTTTACGCAGCCCCACATGCAACTGGACCCTTCGGGTTCGATTTTTCCATGCAACCCTAAATATATCCCTAGCCGGCATCGGAGAAGACTGAAAACCCGGGACCCAGAAAACGCGTTGCAAGCCCCTTTGGACCATCCAAAAGTGTCACCAAATGAAGGCTTTGGGTACAAGAGAACTCCCCAGGGGAGCCTTTACGCAGCCCCACATGCAACTGGAACCTCCGGGTTCGCTGTTCCTGAGCAAACCTAAACGTAGCCCTGGCCGTCATAGGAGACGACTGAAAAATCAGGCCCCAGGAAATGCGTTGCAAGCCCCTTTGGACCATCCAAAAGTGCCCCCAAAGGAAGGCTTTGGGTACATCTGAAGTTCCCAGGGGAGCCTTTACGCAGCCCCATATGCAACTGGACCCTCCGAGTTCGCTGTTTCCAAGCATCCCTAAACATAGCACTAGCAGTCATCGGAGACGACTGAAAAATCAGGCCCCAGGAAATGTGTTCCGAGGCCTTTTCGCCCATCCAAAAGTGTCACCAAAGGAAGGCTTTGGGTACAAGAGAACTCCCCAGGGGAGCCTTTATGCAGCCCCATATGCAACTGGACCCTCCGCGTTCGCTGTTTCCGAGCATCCATAAACATAGCCCTAGCAGTCATCAGAGATGACTGAAAAATCAGGCCCCAGGGAAATGCGTTACGAGCCCTTTTCGCCCATCCAAATGTGCCCCCAAAGGAAGACTTTGGGTACAAGAGAACTCCCCAAGGGGAGCCTTTACGCAGCCCCACATGCAACTGGACCCTCCGCGTTCGCTGTTTCCGAGCATCCCTAAACATAGCCCTAGACGGCATCGAAGACGACTGAAAAATCAGGCCCCAGGAAATGCGTTGTAAGCCCTTTTCGCCCATCCAAAAGTGCCCCCAAAGGAAGGCTTTGGGTACAAGTGAACTCCCCAGGGGAGCCTTTACGCAGCCCCACATGCAACTGGACCCTCCGGGTTCGCTGTTCCTGAGCAAACCTAAACGTATCCCTGGCCGTCATAGGAGACGACTGAAAAATCAGGCCCCAGGAAATGCGTTGCGAGCCCTTTTCTCCCATCCAAAAGTGTCACCAAAGGAAGGCTTTTGGTACAAGAGAACTCCCCAGGGGAGCCTTTACGCAGCCCCACATGCAACTGGACCCTCCGGGTTCGCTGTTCCTGAGCAAAACTAAACGTAGCCCTGGCCGTCATAGGAGACGACTGAAAAATCAGGCCCCAGGAAATGCGTTCCGAGGCCTTTTCGCCCATCCAAAAGTGTCACCAAAGGAAGGCTTTGGGTACAAGTGAACTCCCCAGGGGAGCCTTTACGCAGCCCCACATGCAACTGGACCCTCCGGGTTCGATTTTTCCGATCAACCCTAAATATATCCCTAGCCGGCATGGGAGAGGACTGAAAACCCGGGCCCCAGAAAACGCGTTGCAAGCCCCTTTGGACCATCCAAAAGTGTCACCAAAGGAAGGCTTTGGGAACAAGAGAACTCCCCAGGGGAGCCTTTACGCAGCCCCACATGCAACTGGACCCTCCGGGTTCGCTGTTCCTGAGCAAACCTAAACGTAGCCCTGGCCGTCATTGGAGACGACTGAAAAATCAGGCCCCAGGAAATGCGTTGCAAGCCCCTTTGGACCATCCAAAAGTGCCCGCAAAGGAAGGCTTTGGGTACAAGAGAACTCCCCAGGGGAGCCTTTGTGCAGCCCCACATGCAAATGGAACCTCCGGGTTCGCTGTTCCTGAGCAAACCTAAACATATCCCTAGCGGGCATCGAAGACGACTGAAAAATCTGGCCCCAGGAAATGCGTTGCGAGCCCTTTTCGCCCAACCAAAAGTGCCCCCAAAGGAAGGCTTTGGGTACAAGAGAACTCCCCAGGGGAGCCTTTACGCAGCCCCACATGCAACTGGACCCTTCGGGTTCGATTTTTCCAAGCAACCCTAAATATATCCCTAGCCGGCATCGGAGAAGACTGAAAACCCGGGAGCCAGAAAACGCGTTGCAAGCCCCTTTGGACCATCCAAAAGTGTCACCAAATGAAGGCTTTGGGTACAAGAGAACTCCCCAGGGGAGCCTTTACGTAGCCCCACATGCAACTGGAACCTCCGGGTTCGCTGTTCCTGAGCAAATCTAAACGTAGCCCTAGCCGTCATCGCAGACGAATGAAAAATCAGGCCCCAGGAAATGCGTTGCGAGCCCCTTTGGACCATCCAAAAGTGCCCCCAAAGGAAGGCTTTGGGTACATCTGAAGTTCCCAGGGGAGCCTTTACGCAGCCCCACATGCAACTGGACCCTCCGGGTTCGATTTTTCCAAGCAACCCTAAATATATCACTAGCCAGCATGGGAGAAGACTGAAAACCCGGGCCCCAGAAAACGCGTTGCAAGCCCCTTTGGACAATCCAAAAGTGTCACCAAAGGAAGGCTTTGGGTACAAGTGAACTCCCCAGGGGAGCATTTACGCAGCCCCACATGCAACTGGACCCTCCGGGTTCGCTGTTCCTGAGCAAACCTAAACATAGCCCTGGCAGTCATAGGAGACGACTGAAAAATCAGGCCCCAGGAAATGCGTTGCGAGCCCTTTTCGCCCATCCAAAAGTGTCACCAAAGAAAGGCTTTGGGTACAAGAGAACTCCCCAGGGGAGCCTTTACGCAGCCCCACATGCAACTGGACCCTCCGGGTTCGCTGTTCCTGAGCAAACCTAAACGTATCCCTGGCAGTCATAGGAGACGACTGAAAAATCAGGCCCCAGGAAATGCGTTGCGAGCCCTTTTCTCCCATCCAAAAGTGTCACCAAAGGAAGGCTTTGGGTACAAGAGAACTCCCCAGGGGAGCCTTTACGCAGCCCCACATGCAACTGGACCCTCCGGGTTCGCTGTTCCTGAGCAAACCTAAACGTATCCCTGGCCGTCATAGGAGACGACTGAAAAATCAGGCCCCAGGAAATGCGTTCCGAGGCCTTTTCGCCCATCCAAAAGTGTCACCAAAGGAAGGCTTTGCGTACAAGTGAACTCCCCAGGGGAGCCTTTACGCAGCCCCACATGCAATTGGACCCTTCGGGTTCGATTTTTCCAAGCAACCCTAAATATATCCCTAGCCGGCATGGGAGAAGACTGAAAAACCGGGCCCCAGAAAACGCGTTGCAAGCCACTTTGGACCATCCAAAAGTGTCACCAAAGGAAGGCTTTGGGTACAAGAGAACTCCCCAGGGGAGCCTTTACGCAGCCCCACATGCAACTGGACCCTCCGGGTTCGCTGTTTTCAAGCATCCATAAACATAGCCCTAGCAGTCATCAGAGACGACTGAAAAATCAGGCCCCAGGAAATGAGTTACGAGCCCTTTTCACCCATCCAAAAGTGCCCGCAAAGGAAGGCTTTGGGTACAAGAGAACTCCCCAGGGGAGCCTTTACGCAGCCCCACATGCAACTGGACCCTTCGGGTTCGCTGTCTCCAAGCATCCATAAACATAGCCCTAGCAGTCATCAGAGACGACTGAAAAATCAGGCCCCAGGAAATGAGTTACGATCCCTTTTCACCCATCCAAAAGTGCCCGCAAAGGAAGGCTTTGGGTACAAGAGAACTCCCCAGGCGAGCCTTTACGCAGTCCCACATGCAACTGGACCCTCCGCGTTCGCTGTTTCCAAGCATCCATAAACATAGCCCTAGCAGTCATCAGAGACGACTGAAAAATCAGGCCCCAGGAAATGAGTTACGAGCCCTTTTCACCCATCCAAAAGTGCCCGCAAAGGAAGGCTTTGGGTACAAGAGAACTCCCCAGGGGAGCCTTTACGCAGCCCCACATGCAACTGGACCCTTCGGGTTCGATTTTTCCAAGCAACCCTAAATATATCCCTAGCCGGCATGGGAGAAGACTGAAAACCCGGGACCCAGAAAACGCGTTGCAAGCCCCTTTGGACCATCCAAAAGTGTCACCAAATGAAGGCTTTGGGTACAAGAGAACTCCCCAGGGGAGCCTTTACGCAGCCCCACATGCAACTGGACCCTCCGGGTTCGCTGTTCATGAGCAAACCTAAACGTAGCCTTAGCCGTCTTCGCAGACGAATGAAAAAACAGGCCCCAGGAAATGCGTTGCAAGCCCTTTTCGCCCATCCCAAAGTGCCCCCAAAGGAAGGCTTTGGGTACAAGTGAACTCCCCAGGGGAGCCTTTACGCAGCCCCACATGCAACTGGACCCTCCGGGTTCGCTGTTCCTGAGCAAAACTAAACGTAGCCCTGGCCGTCATAGGAGACGACTGAAAAATCAGGCCCCAGGAAATGCGTTGCGAGCCCTTTTCGCCCATCCAAAAGTGTCACCAAAGGAAGGCTTTGGGTACAAGAGAACTCCCCAGGGGAGCCTTTACGCAGCCCCACATGCAACTGGACCCTCCGGGTTTGCTGTTCCTGAGCAAACCTAAACGTATCCCTGGCCGTCATAGGAGACGACTGAAAAATCAGGCCCCAGGAAATGCGTTGCGAGCCGCTTTGGACCATCCAAAAGTGCCCCCAAAGGAAGGCTTTGGGTACAAGTGAACTCCCCAGGGGAGCCTTTACGCAGCCCCACATGCAACTGGTCCCTCCGGGTTCGATTTTTCCGATCAAACCTAAATATATCCCTAGCCGGCATGGGAGAAGACTGAAAACCCGGGCCCCAGAAAACGCGTTGCAAGCCCCTTTGGACCATCCAAAAGTGCCCCCAAAGGAAGGCTTTGGGTACAAGAGAACTCCCCAGGGGAGCCTTTACGCAGCCCCACATGCAACTGGACCATCCGGGTTCGCTGTTCCTGAGCAAACCTAAACGTAGCCCAGGCCGTCATCGGAGACGACTGTAAAATCAGGCCCCAGGAAATGCGTTGCGAGCCGTTTTGGACCATCCAAAAGTGCCCCCAAATGAAGGCTTTGGGTACATCTGAAGTTCCCAGGGGAGCCTTTACACAGCCCCATATGCAACTGGACCCTCCGAGCTCGCTGTTTCCGAGCATCCCTAAACATAGCCCTAGCAGTCATCGGAGACGACTGAAAAATCAGGCCCCAGGAAATGCGTTACGAGCCCTTTTCGCCCATCCAAAAGTGCCCGCAAAGGAAGGCTTTGGGTACAAGTGATCTCCCCAGGGGAGCCTTTACGCAGCCCCACATGCAACTGGACCCTCCGAGTTCGCTGTTTCCGAGCATCCATAAACATAGCCCTAGCAGTCATCAGAGACGACTGAAAAATCAGGCCCCAGGAAATGCGTTACGAGCCCTTTTCGCCCATCCAAAAGTGCCCGCAAAGGAAGGCTTTGGGTACAAGTGAACTCCCCAGGGGAGCCTTTACGCAGCCCCACATGCAACTGGACCCTCCGGGTTCGCTGTTCCTGAGCAAACCTAAACGTAGCCCTGGCCGTCATAGGAGACGACTGAAAAATCAGGCCCCAGGAAATGCGTTGCGAGCCCCTTAGGACCATCCAAAAGTGCCCCCAAAGGAAGGCTTTCGGTACATCTGAAGTTCCCAGGGCAGCCTTTACGCAGCCCCATATGCAACTGGACCCTCCGAGTTCGCTGTTTCCAAGCATCCCTAAACATAGCACTAGCAGTCATCGGAGACGACTGAAAAATCAGGCCCCAGGAAATGTGTTCCGAGGCCTTTTCGCCCATCCAAAAGTGTCACCAAAGGAAGGCTTTGGGTACAAGAGAACTCCCCAGGGGAGCCTTTATGCAGCCCCATATGCAACTGGACCCTCCGCGTTCGCTGTTTCCGAGCATCCATAAACATAGCCCTAGCAGTCATCAGAGATGACTGAAAAATCAGGCCCCAGGGAAATGCGTTACGAGCCCTTTTCGCCCATCCAAATGTGCCCCCAAAGGAAGACTTTGGGTACAAGAGAACTCCCCAGGGGAGCCTTTACGCAGCCCCACATGCAACTGGACCCTCCGCGTTCGCTGTTTCCGAGCATCCCTAAACATAGCCCTAGACGGCATCGAAGACGACTGAAAAATCAGGCCCCAGGAAATGCGTTGTAAGCCCTTTTCGCCCATCCAAAAGTGCCCCCAAAGGAAGGCTTTGGGTACAAGTGAACTCCCCAGGGGAGCCTTTACGCAGCCCCACATGCAACTGGACCCTCCGGGTTCGCTGTTCCTGAGCAAACCTAAACGTATCCCTGGCCGTCATAGGAGACGACTGAAAAATCAGGCCCCAGGAAATGCGTTGCGAGCCCTTTTCTCCCATCCAAAAGTGTCACCAAAGGAAGGCTTTTGGTACAAGAGAACTCCCCAGGGGAGCCTTTACGCAGCCCCACATGCAACTGGACCCTCCGGGTTCGCTGTTCCTGAGCAAACCTAAACGTATCCCTGGCCCTCATAGGAGACGACTGAAAAATCAGGCCCCAGGAAATGCGTTCCGAGGCCTTTTCGCCCATCCAAAAGTGTCACCAAAGGAAGGCTTTGCGTACAAGTGAACTCCCCAGGGGAGCCTTTACGCAGCCCCACATGCAACTGGACCCTCCGGGTTCGATTTTTCCGATCAACCCTAAATATATCCCTAGCCGGCATGGGAGAGGACTGAAAACCCGGGCCCCAGAAAACGCGTTGCAAGCCCCTTTGGACCATCCAAAAGTGTCACCAAAGGAAGGCTTTGGGAACAAGAGAACTCCCCAGGGGAGCCTTTACGCAGCCCCACATGCAACTGGACCCTCCGGGTTCGCTGTTCCTGAGCAAACCTAAACGTAGCCCTGGCCGTCATTGGAGACGACTGAAAAATCAGGCCCCAGGAAATGCGTTGCAAGCCCCTTTGGACCATCCAAAAGTGCCCGCAAAGGAAGGCTTTGGGTACAAGAGAACTCCCCAGGGGAGCCTTTATGCAGCCCCACATGCAAATGGAACCTCCGGGTTCGCTGTTCCTGAGCAAACCTAAACATATCCCTAGCGGGCATCGAAGACGACTGAAAAATCTGGCCCCAGGAAATGCGTTGCGAGCCCTTTTCGCCCAACCAAAAGTGCCCCCAAAGGAAGGCTTTGGGTACAAGAGAACTCCCCAGGGGAGCCTTTACGCAGCCCCACATGCAACTGGACCCTTCGGGTTCGATTTTTCCAAGCAACCCTAAATATATCCCTAGCCGGCATCGGAGAAGACTGAAAACCCGGGAGCCAGAAAACGCGTTGCAAGCCCCTTTGGACCATCCAAAAGTGTCACCAAATGAAGGCTTTGGGTACAAGAGAACTCCCCAGGGGAGCCTTTACGCAGCCCCACATGCAACTGGACCCTCCGGGGTTCGCTGTTCCTGAGCAAACCTAAACGTATCCCTGGCCGTCATAGGAGACGACTGAAAAATCAGGCCCCAGGAAATGCGTTGAAAGCCCCTTTGGACCATCCAAAAGTGCCCCCAAAGGAAGGCTTTGGGTACAAGAGAACTCCCCAGGGGAGCCTTTACGCAGCCCCATATGCAACTGGACCCTCCGCGTTCGCTGTTTCCGAGCATCCATAAACATAGCCCTAGCAGTCATCAGAGACGACTGAAAAATCAGGCCCCAGGGAAATGCGTTACGAGCCCTTTTCGCCCATCCAAATGTGCCCCCAAAGGAAGACTTTGGGTACAAGAGAACTCCCCAGGGGAGCCTTTACACAGCCCCACATGCAACTGGACCCTCCGGGTTCGCTGTTTCCGAGCATCCCTAAACATAGCCCTAGACGGCATCGAAGACGACTGAAAAATCAGGCCCCAGGAAATGCGTTGTAAGCCCTTTTCGCCCATCCAAAAGTGCCCCCAAAGGAAGGCTTTGGGTACAAGTGAACTCCCCAGGGGAGCCTTTACGTAGCCCCACATGCAACTGGAACCTCCGGGTTCGCTGTTCCTGAGCAAATCTAAACGTAGCCCTAGCCGTCATCGCAGACGAATGAAAAATCAGGCCCCAGGAAATGCGTTGCGAGCCCCTTTGGACCATCCAAAAGTGCCCCCAAAGGAAGGCTTTGGGTACATCTGAAGTTCCCAGGGGAGCCTTACGCAGCCCCACATGCAACTGGACCCTCCGGGTTCGATTTTTCCAAGCAACCCTAAATATATCACTAGCCAGCATGGGAGAAGACTGAAAACCCGGGCCCCAGAAAACGCGTTGCAAGCCCCTTTGGACAATCCAAAAGTGTCACCAAAGGAAGGCTTTGGGTACAAGTGAACTCCCCAGGGGAGCCTTTACGCAGCCCCACATGCAACTGGACCCTCCGGGTTCGCTGTTCCTGAGCAAACCTAAACATAGCCCTGGCAGTCATAGGAGACGACTGAAAAATCAGGCCCCAGGAAATGCGTTGCGAGCCCTTTTCGCCCATCCAAAAGTGTCACCAAAGAAAGGCTTTGGGTACAAGAGAACTCCCCAGGGGAGCCTTTACGCAGCCCCACATGCAACTGGACCCTCCGGGTTCGCTGTTCCTGAGCAAACCTAAACGTATCCCTGGCAGTCATAGGAGACGACTGAAAAATCAGGCCCCAGGAAATGCGTTGCGAGCCCTTTTCTCCCATCCAAAAGTGTCACCAAAGGAAGGCTTTGGGTACAAGAGAACTCCCCAGGGGAGCCTTTAAGCAGCCCCACATGCAACTGGACCCTCCGGGTTCGCTGTTCCTGAGCAAACCTAAACGTATCCTGGCCGTCATAGGAGACGACTGAAAAATCAGGCCCCAGGAAATGAGTTACGAGCCCTTTTCACCCATCCAAAAGTGCCCGCAAAGGAAGGCTTTGGGTACAAGAGAACTCCCCAGGGGAGCCTTTACGCAGCCCCCACATGCAACTGGACCCTTCGGGTTCGCTGTTTCCAAGCATCCATAAACATAGCCCTAGCAGTCATCAGAGACGACTGAAAAATCAGGCCCCAGGAAATGAGTTACGAGCCCTTTTCACCCATCCAAAAGTGCCCGCAAAGGAAGGCTTTGGGTACAAGAGAACTCCCCAGGGGAGCTTTTACGCAGTCCCACATGCAACTGGACCCTCCGCGTTCGCTGTTTCCAAGCATCCATAAACATAGCCCTAGCAGTCATCAGAGACGACTGAAAAATCAGGCCCCAGGAAATGAGTTACGAGCCCTTTTCACCCATCCAAAAGTGCCCGCAAAGGAAGGCTTTGGGTACAAGAGAACTCCCCAGGGGAGCCTTTACGCAGCCCCACATGCAACTGGACCCTCCGGGTTCGCTGTTCATGAGCAAACCTAAACGTAGCCTTAGCCGTCTTCGCAGACGAATGAAAAATCAGGCCCCAGGAAATGCGTTGCAAGCCCTTTTCGCCCATCCCAAAGTGCCCCCAAAGGAAGGCTTTGGGTACAAGTGAACTCCCCAGGGGAGCCTTTACGCAGCCCCACATGCAACTGGACCCTCCGGGTTCGCTGTTCCTGAGCAAATCTAAACGTAGCCCTAGCCGTCATCGCAGACGAATGAAAAATCAGGCCCCAGGAAATGCGTTGCGAGCCCCTTTGAACCATCCAAAAGTGCCCCCAAAGGAAGGCTTTGGGTACAAGAGAACTCCCCAGGGCAGCCTTTACGCAGCCCCATATGCAACTGGACCCTCCGGGTTCGCTCTTCCCGAGCAAATCTAAACGTAGCCCTAGCCGTCATCGCAGACGAATGAAAAATCAGGCCCCAGGAAATGCGTTGCGAGCCCTTTTCGCCCATCCAAAAGTGCCCCCAAAGGAAGGCTTTGGGTACAAGTGAACTCCCCAGGGGAGCCTTTACGCAGACCCACATGCAACTGGACCCTCCGTGTTCGCTGCTCCTTAGCAAATCTAAACGTAGCCCTAGCCGTCATCGCAGACGAATGAAAAATCAGGCCCCAGGAAATGCGTTGCGAGCCCCTTTGGACCATCCAAAAGTGCCCCCAAAGGAAGGCTTTGGGTACATCTGAAGTTCCCAGGGGAGCCTTTACGCAGCCCCACATGCAACTGGACCCTCCGGGTTCGATTTTTCCAAGCAACCCTAAATATATCCCTAGCCGGCATGGGAGAAGACTGAAAACCCGGGCCCCAGAAAACGCGTTGCAAGCCCCTTTGGACAATCCAAAAGTGTCACCAAAGGAAGGCTTTGGGTACAAGTGAACTCCCAGGGGAGCCTTTACGCAGCCCCACATGCAACTGGACCCTCCGGGTTCGCTGTTCCTGAGCAAAACTAAACGTAGCCCTGGCCGTCATAGGAGACGACTGAAAAATCAGGCCCCAGGAAATGCGTTGCGAGCCCTTTTCGCCCATCCAAAAGTGTCACCAAAGGAAGGCTTTGGGTACAAGAGAACTCCCCAGGGGAGCCTTTACGCAGCCCCACATGCAACTGGACCCTTCGGGTTCGATTTTTCCAAGCAACACTAAATATATCCCTAGCCGGCATGGGAGAAGACTGAAAACCCGGGACCCAGAAAACGCGTTGCAAGCCCTTTGGACCATCCAAAAGTGTCACCAAATGAAGGCTTTGGGTACAAGAGAACTCCCCAGGGGAGCCTTTACGCAGCCCCACATGCAACTGGACCCTCCGGGTTCGCTGTTCATGAGCAAACCTAAACGTAGCCTTAGCCGTC
>NW_027076247.1:0-1000 GCF_963932015.1 Anas acuta | reverse complement strand
ATTTCCTGGGGCCTGATTTTTCAGTCGTCTCCGATGACGGCTAGGGCTACCTTTAGGTTTGCTCATGAACAGCGAACCCTGATAATGCAGTTGCATGTGGGGCTGCGTAAAGGCTCCCCTGGGGAGTTCTCTTGTACCCAAAGCCTTTATTTGGGGGTACTGTTGGATGGGCGAAAAGGGCTCGCAACGCATTTCCTGGGCCTGATTTTTCAGTCGTCTTCTTTGCCGGCTAGGGATATGTTTAGGGATGCTCGGAAACACCAGACCCGGAGGGTCCAGTTGCATGTGGGGCTGCGTAAAGGCTCCCCTGGGGAGTTCACTTGTACCCAAAGTCTTCCTTTGGGGGCACTTTTGGATGGTCTGAAGGGGCTGGCAACGCATTTCCTGTGGCCTGATTTTTCACTCGTCTCCGATGACGGCTAGGGCTATGTTTAGGGATGCTCGGAAACAGCGAACCCGGAGGGTCCAGTTGCATGTGGGCTGCGTAATGCTCCCCTGGGGAGTTCACTTGTACCCAAAGCCTTCCTTTGGGGCACTTTTGGATGGGCGAAAAGGCCTCGCAACGCATTTCCGGGGCCTGATTTTTCACTCGTATTCGATGCCTTCTAGGAAAAAAGTTTAGGGATGCTCGGAAACAGTAAACCCGGAGGGTCCAGTTGCATGTGGGGCTGCGTAAAGGCTCCCCTGGGGAGTTCTCTTGTACCCAAAGTCTTCCTTTGGGGGCACATTTGGATGGGCGAAAAGGCCTCGGAACGCATTTCTTGGGGCCTGATTTTTCACTCGTCTCCGATGACAGCTAGGGCTACGTTTGGGTTTGCTCATGAACAGCGAACCCGGAGGGTCCAGTTGCATGTGGGGCTGCGTAAAGGCTCCCCTGGGGAGATCATTTGTACCCAAAGCCTTCCTTGGTGACACTTTTGGATGGTCCAAAGGGGCTTGCAACGCGTTATCTGTGGCCCGGGTTTTCAGTCTTCTCCCATGCCGGCTAGGTATATATTTA